>NC_053391.1:707660373-707956555 GCF_905171765.1 Bufo bufo
GAGGTAGTTGGTTCACTAGGACGTGTGGCTGTGGCAGAACGGCCACGTCCTCTCCCAGCACCAGAGGGTCCATTAACACCACCACGACCATGTCCACGTCCGCGTCCGCGTCCCTTATTAGATGTTTTCCTCATTGTTCCCGTTCACCACAATTTTGAGAATGGCAAATTTGGGAATGCTTTTTCAACCCAGAACAAAAAGTCTGCTTTTACGGTCACTACAAATAACTTGACCAGCTAAAACTGTGCAGATTTGGTTGAATAGAAATGTGAGGCCTGTTTTTTTTTGCGCTGTGTGACAGGTATAGGTTTAATCACAGAATGACACTTCTATCAGCACGCTAGCGTGTGTCTTAGGTTTTTCTGAATGACACTATCAATACCTTCAATGTAAGATTTTCTTTTTGGGATAGATTTCAAGTAGGCCTCAGATACCACAAACTAGTTATTTTCAGAATGGCAAATTTGGGAATGCTTTTTCAACCCAGAACAAAAAGTCTGCTTTTACGGTCACTACAAATAACTTGACCAGCTAAAACTGTGCAGATTTGGTTGAATAGAAATGTCAGGTCTATTTTTTAGGCGCTGGGTGACAGGCTCAACTTGCCCCTGATGTAATATATGGCCAAAAAATAATCAGACTGTTGATGGTTAAATGCACTTGGGTGACACAGGCTCAGCCTGCAGCTGATGTAGTATATGGCCAAAAAATAACCAGACTGTTGATGGTTAAATGCACTTGGGTGACACAGGCTCAGCCTGCACCAGATGTAGTATATGGCCAAAAAATAACCAGACTGTTGATGGTTAAATGCACTTCGGTGACACAGGCTCAGCCTGCACCAGATGTAGTATATGGCCAAAAAATAATCAGACTGTTGATGGTTAAATGCACTTCGGTGACAGAGGCTCAGCCTGCAGCTGATGTAGGATATAGCACAAAATAACCACACTATCGATGGTTAAATACACTTGGTGATAGCTCGTGCTGGCGCACCACAAGTCACAAAATGGCCGCCGATCACCCCAGAAAAAAAGTGATCTAAAAACGCTCTGGGCAGCCTCAAAAAAGTGAGCAAGTCAATAATAGCACTTCAATGATCCACAGCTGCAGATCGATCACAGAATGAAGTCTTTTGGAGGAGTTAATCTGCCTAATCTCGCCCTAACGTCGCAACTGCAACCTCTCCCTATACTGATCATAGCAGAGTGACGTGCAGCGCTACGTGACCCAAGCTTATATAGAGGCTGGGTCACATGGTGCACTGGCCAATCACAGCCATGCCAATAGTAGGCATGGCTGTGATGGCCTCTTGGGCCAAGTAGTATGACGCTTGTTGATTGCAGCCTTTCAAAAAGCGCCAAGAAAGCGCCGAACACCGAACCCGAACCCGGACTTTTACGAAAATGTTCGGGTTCGGGTCCGTGTCACGGACACCCCAAAATTCGGTACGAACCCGAACTATACAGTTCGGGTTCGCTCATCCCTAGACCCGGGTCTTCAAAATTCCCACCTCCCGGAAAACAACGTGACAGGGCATCTGCCTTCACATTCTTAACCCCAGGGCGGAACGTGACAACAAAATTAAACCTTGAAAAGAACAAAGACCATCTGGCCTGTCTCGGGTTCAGACGCTTGGCTGACTCCAAGTAGGCCAGATTTTTATGGTCAGTAAACACGGTAATAGGGTGTCTGGCTCCCTCTAGCCAATGGCGCCATTCCTCAAAAGCCAACTTGATGGCCAACAATTCCCTATCTCCCACATCATAATTTCTCTCTGCGGAGGAGAGTTTCTTCGAGAAAAAGGCACACGGTCGCCATTTGGCAGGAGAGGAACCCTGAGACAAGACCGCCCCCACACCCACCTCAGAAGCATTAACCTCAACTATGAAGGGTAAAGAAACATCAGGTTGTACCAGGATGGGAGCGGAAGCAAAGCTCTCCTTGATATTAGAAAAGGCCTTACGCGCCTCTACCGACCAGGAAGAAAAATCTACCCCCTTTCTGGTCATATCAGTGAGTGGTTTAACAACAGAGGAATAATTCAAAATAAACTTCCTGTAATAATTGGCAAAGCCCAAAAAACGCATCAGCGCCTTCTGATTCTCAGGAAGCTCCCACTCAAGCACAGCGCGGACCTTCTCGGGGTCCATGCGAAAACCAGAAGCGGAGACAAGAAACCCCAGAAATTGAATTTCTGGAACCGCAAACACACATTTTTCCAGTTTCGCGTATAATTTATTCTCCCGCAGGATGAGCAAGACCTGACGTAAGTGTTCCTTATGAGTCTTGAAATCAGGAGAAAAAATCAAAATGTCATCCAAATATACTAATACAAATTTTCCCATTAAATGATAAAAAATGCTGTTGACGAAATGCTGAAAAACGGCTGGGGCATTCATCAAACCAAAAGGCATAACCAAATTCTCAAAATGGCCCTCAGGGGTATTGAAAGCCGTCTTCCATTCGTCTCCTTCTCTGACCCTGACCAGGTTGTATGCCCCTCTTAGGTCCAATTTGGAAAAGACTTTAGCCCCAACAACCTGGTTAAACAGGTCCGGGATCAGAGGAAGCGGATAAGGATCACGAATAGTGATACTGTTCAGCTCCCTGAAATCCAGACAAGGTCTTAAAGAACCATCTTTTTTCTTAACAAAGAAAAAACCAGCGGCAACAGGTGACTTCGAGGGTCGTATGTGTCCTTTTCTCAGACTCTCAGAGATATAAGCACGCATAGCGACCCTCTCAGGTTGGGAGAGATTGTATAAACAAGATTTAGGCAGCTTGGCGCCTGGGATGAGATTAACCCCCTCAGCCCCCAGTGCTTAAACACCCTTAAAGACCAGGCCACTTTTTACACTTCTGACCTACACTACTTTCACCGTTTATTGCTCGGTCATGCAACTTACCACCCAAATGAATTTTACCTCCTTTTCTTCTCACTAATAGAGCTTTCATTTGGTGGTATTTCATTGCTGCTGACATTTTTACTTTTTTTGTTATTAATCGAAATTTAACGATTTTTTTGCAAAAAAATGACATTTTTCACTTTCAGTTGTAAAATTTAGCAAAAAAAACCGACATCCATATATAAATTTTGCTCTAAATTTATTGTTCTACATGTCTTTGATTAAAAAAAAAAATGTTTGGGTAAAAAAAAAAAAATGGTTTGGGTAAAAGTTATAGCGTTTACAAACTATGGTACAAAAATGTGAATTTCCGCTTTTTGCAGCAGCTCTGACTTTCTGAGCACCCGTCATGTTTCCTGAGGTTCTACAATGGCCAGACAGTACAAACACCCCACAAATGACCCCATTTCGGAAAGTAGACACCCTAAGGTATTCGCTGATGGGCATAGTGAGTTCATAGAACTTTTTATTTTTTGTCACAAGTTAGCGGAAAATGATGATTTTTTTTTTTCTTACAAAGTCTCATATTCCACTAACTTGTGACAAAAAATAAAAACTTCCATGAACTCACTATGCCCATCAGCGAATACCTTGGGGTGTCTTCTTTCCAAAATGGGGTCACTTGTGGGGTAGTTATACTGCCCTGGCATTCTAGGGGCCCAAATGTGTGGTAAGGAGTTTGAAATCAAATTCTGTAATAAATGGCCGGTGAAATCTGAAAGGTGCTCTTTGGAATATGGGCCCCTTTGCCCACCTAGGCTGCAAAAAAGTGTCACACATCTGGTATCTCCGTACTCAGGAGAAGTTGGGGAATGTGTTTTGGGGTGTCATTTTACATATACCCATGCTGGGTGAGAGAAATATCTTGGCAAAAGACAACTTTTCCCATTTTTTTATACAAAGTTGGCATTTGACCAAGATATTTATCTCACCCAGCATTACCCAGCAGCGCAATGCTTCTGTCCGAATGCACATCAGTGCTGCAGCTAGTCGATCGGTTGGTCCACCTGGAAGGTAAAAAAAACAAAACAAAAAAGAAAAAACCAGGCCGCAAAGCAATAACTTTATTAACTTTAGAACAGAACATATTAACTTTTTTTAACTTTTTTAACTGAACGTTAACTTTTTTACTTACCGGTATTTTTTTTTTTGTTTATTTTTTTTTACCTTTATAGAACAAACCTCTCCTTCCCCATGGGACAATGTGCAAAGCGCAAATCGCCCAAAGATGTGGCGAAGTACATTATGCACTTTATCCCAGGTGAAAGGAGAGGTTTGCAGCAGCTGTGAGTGAATGGGCCCTAATAGCCCTGTGTGACTGTCCTGTGAGATGCAATCCCTATGCTAAGTGTACCTGTGTGTGGTACTTCCGGAAACACTCCCCTAAGCATAGGGCAGGGTGGTCAGGGCAGTCAGGACAGAAATAGCGGGTGTCACGCCTTATTCCACTCCTGCTACAGACATCTTTTTCGGGGTGACGGTTGGGTTGAGGTACCAGGAACGACACTGGGGAAATGTCGCTCGTGTAGACGGCTAACTACACTGGTGGATGGGGCCACGGAACCTTCTGGGTAAAGGAGGTTCTCGATGATCTCTTCCTGGAATTTGAGGAAGGATCCTGTTCTCCCAGCCTTACTGTAGAGAACAAAACTATTGTACAGAGCCAATTGAATTAAATATACAGACACCTTCTTATACCAGCGTCTGGTCCTGCTGGAAACTAAATACGGAGACAACATCTGGTCATTGAAGTCCACCCCTCCCATGAGCGCATTATAGTCGTGGACACAGAGGGGCTTTTCAATGACACGGGTTGCTCGCTCAATTTGGATTGTCGTGTCTGCGTGAATGGAGGAGAGCATGTAAACGTCACGCTTGTCTCTCCATTTCACCGCGAGCAGTTCTTCGTTACACAAGGCAGCCCTCTCCCCCCTTGCAAGACGGGTGGTTACAAGCCGTTGGGGGAAGCCCACGCGACTAGTTCGCGCCGGGCCACAGGCGCAAATCCGTTCTAGAAACAAATGCCTAAAGAGGGCCACACTTGTGTAGAAATTGTCCACATAAAGATGGTACCCCTTGCCGAATAAGGGTGACACCAAGTCCCAGACTGTCTTCCCACTGCTCCCCAGGTAGTCAGGGCAACCGACCGGCTCCAGGGTCTGATCTTTTCCCTCATAGATCCGAAATTTGTGGGTATAGCCTGTGGCCCTTTCACAGAGCTTATACAATTTGACCCCATACCGGGCACGCTTGCTTGGGATGTATTGTTTGAAGCCAAGGTGCCCGGTAAAATGTATTAGGGACTCGTCTACACAGATGTTTTGCTCGGGGGTATACAAATCTGCAAATTTCTGGTTGAAGTGGTCTATGAGGGGCCGAATTTTGTGGAGTCGGTCAAAAGCTGGGTGGCCTCTGGGACGGGAGGTGGTGTTGTCGCTAAAACGCAGGAAACGCAGGATGGTCTCAAATCGTGTCCTGGACATGGCAGCAGAGAACATGGGCATGTGATGAATCGGGTTCGTGGACCAATATGACCGCAATTCATGCTTTTTAGTTAGACCCATGTTGAGGAAAAGGCCCAAAAAAATTTAAATTTCGGAAACTTGGACTGGTTTCCACGGGAAAGGCTGGGCATAAAAGCTTCCCGGGTTGGCGGATATAAATTGTGTGGCATACCGGTTTGTCTCTGCCACGACTAAGTCCAAGAGCTCCGCAGTCAAGAACAGCTCAAAAAATCCCAGGGCCGAACCGATTTGAGCCGTCTCAACCCGAACTCCAGACTGGGCGGTGAAAGGGGGAACTACAGGTGCGGCTGAAGTTGGTGACTGCCAATCAGGGTTTGCCAGCACCTCAGGGATTCTAGGGGCTCTACGGGCCTGTCTGTGCGGTGGCTGCGACGGGGTAACTACTGCACGTGCCACCGTACCAGCTTCAACTGCCCTTCTGGTGCTCGCCACGTCACCATGTTGTACGGCAGTGCTGGTACTAGGTCCAGGGAGGGCTGCGCTGCTGGTGTATGCCTCACCACGTGATCCGACAGCGCCAGCCCCACTCTACTGCTCTTGAAGCGGATCCTGCATAACCTGTGGTCTAGCGACACGGGGCCGGGTACGCCTGGTGCTATCAGGGACCTCCACCTCCTCGTCCGAACTTTGGGTCAGAGAGCCACTGCTTTCTACAGGTTCATATTCTGACCCGCTAGATTCGTCAGATGAGGGTTCCCACTCCTCATCCGACTGGGTCAGAATCCTGTAGGCCTCTTCAGAAGAATACCCCCTGTTTGACATTTGGACTACTAAATTTAGGGGTATTCCCTGAGACTACCCAAGAAAAAAAGCAAGCCTGTCTTACAAAGGGGAGGCTAGCGAAGTACCGGAGGCCGCTGCGATTGATAAAAAATATCAAAACTGATTTTTTTATCGCCGCAGCGCTTGTAAAGTGATTGTGCAGTGATCAAAAAAATATATATTTTTTGTCACTGCGGTGGGGCGGGCGTGGGTGAACGCACGTGTGGGCGACCGATCAGGCCTGGTCGGGCAAACACTGCGTTTTGGGTGGAGGGCGAACTAATGTGACACTAATACTATTATAGATCTGACCGTGATCAGTTTTGATCACTTACAGATACTATAAAAGTACAAATGCTGATTAGCGATACGCTAAACAGCGAATAAGTGACTGCGGTGCGGTGGGCTGGGCGCTAACTGACGATAACTACCTAACCAAGGGGCCTAAACTATCCTAAAACCTAACAGCCAATACCAGTGAAAAAAAAATAGTGACAGTTTACACTGATCACTTTTTTTCCTTTCACTAGTGATTGACAGGGGCGATCAAGGGGTGATCAAAGGGTTAATTGGGGTGCAGGGGGTGATCTGGGGCTAAGTGAAGTGTTTGGTGTACTCACAGTTCAGTCTGCTCCTCTGCTGGATCCAACCGACGAAAAGGACCAGCAGAGGAGCAGAGAAGCCATATAACAGATCATATTTACTAATATGATTGGATTTTTTGAAAATCGCCAGCCTGCCAGCCAATGATCGTTGCTGGCAGGCTGGTGACGAACTTCTTCTTTAACTTTTGCCGGCCCGCGATGCGCATGCGCGGGCCGGCTTTGAGCGAAATCTCGCGTCTCGCGAGATGACGCGTATATGCGTGACTGTGCGCAGCGCTGCCACCTCCGGAACGCGATCCTGCGTTAGGGGGTCCGGAGGTGGTTAATAGGGCAATCGTACTCCCTGTGCGGGGCAAATCCTGAACTCCACTCTCAGAGAAGACATCCGAAAATTCAGAGAGGAAAGATGGTACAGTCTTAGTAGAAACCTCAGAAACAGATGTCGTGAGGCAATTCTCTCTGCAAAAGTCACTCCAACCATTTATTTGCCTCGCTTGCCAATCAATGGTGGGGTTATGTTTAGTGAGCCAGGGTAGCCCCAACACTAGAGCAATAGGCAAACCGCTAAGGACGAAACATGACACATCCTCAACATGAGTATCACTCACAATTAAACGGATATTGTGAACTATGCCCTTTAATGATTTCTGAGAAAGTGGAGCTGAATCAATAGCAAAAACAGGAATATCCTTTCCCAAAGTGCACACCTGGAAACCATGAGTTATTGCAAATTGATTATCAATGAGGTTGACAGCTGCTCCACTATCCACAAAAATCTCACAAAAAATGCTCTTGCTCTCTAGCGCCACCCTAGCAGGCAGGACAAAACGGGAACTACAAGCAAACGGAAAACCTTCAATTTCCGCCTCAACCCTGCCAATAGTAACAGACGGAACATTTTTAAAAGATTTTTTCCTTTTTGTTTCTTTATTACTCCCAGAAGACTGCCTGAATCTCCTAGAGGGACACACATTTGCCAGATGATTTATACCTCCACAACAAAAACAAACCCTCCCCTGCGGGCTGAATCTTCTATCGTCAGAGGCAATCAACCCCAGCTGCATGGACTCCTGCTCAGAAGGGGCTGACAGCGACTGAGACCCCTGCCCACAGAATGAGACCGCTGCACTGTCCCGGGACTGAGTATGACAGGAAGGAGAGATCTCTCCTCTCTCTCTAAGACGCCTGTCAATACGAACAGCCTCAGACATAGCAGAATCCAAGGAGGTAGGTCTCTCATGAAAGGCAAATGCTTCTTTCAATTACTCTGAAAGACCATGGCAAAATTGACTTCAGAGTGCAGCATCATTCCAACCCGTATCTGCTGCCCATCTCCGAAATTCTGAGCAGTATATCTCTGCGGATTGTTTACCCTGGCATAACAGACGTAGTCTAGACTCAGCCAGAGCAATACGATCCGGATCATCATATATCTGACCCAGGGCTAAAAAGAATTCATCCACTGAACGGAGGGGCCGTGCCCCCTCCGGCAGCGAAAAGGCCCAGGACTGAGCGTTACCCCTGAGCAGCGATATAATGATCCCCACCCTCCGTTCCTCATCACCAGAGGAATGGGGAAGAAGGCGAAAATGGAGTTTGCAAGCCTCTCTAAAACGCACAAAATTCTCACTACCCCCGCAGAACGTATCCGGGAGCGAGATCTTAGGCTCAGAACAACTCCATGAACGCAAGCTGAACCGGTCACTTGAAACTGAGAAAAAGTCTTACGGAGATCAGCTACCTCCAATGAAAGACCCTGGAAGCGTTCAGCCAAAAGTGAAACCGGATCCATGCTTGAGACGGTTTAGGCGGCTTATAATGTCACGGATGGTGTACAGGAAACAAGACAATGCAATATAATCAATGACTCACTGGATCCACAACTAAGGAACAAAAGGGAGAGCCCTGCATGGACCTGGCAGACTCTCCCTGACTGCTCAGCCTATGCGAACACCCCAAAGGTGAATGGTCGCATATCCACGTACCTCGACTATCTAACACCTGAAGACCCTACAATAGTGAGGGGACACGACCACCGGCTCCCTACACAGACACGGAGTGAGTCAGGGTCACCTGGATCCAGCAGACAGAAAATCACAAATACATATACAGCACTTATCTTGCAGACGACTGGGAACTAGGAACAGCAAGCACACACACTCCAGGAAGTTGTATAAGCCGCAACCTAATGCATTATGGGGAGGAATTTAAAGGGATGCAATCAGTCCAAACACATGACAGCTGAGAGAGGCCAACGAGATGATGAACTGAAAACCAAAACAAAGAAACTCAAGGAGGAAGTTCTGAAAGGTTTCTGTCAGAGCTTCTCAGCTGTCTGGTTGTGACACACACATACACTTTTGGAAGGGGAATACTAGGGCCGACATACCCCCCACCCCGGTCAAGGGGAGGTGAAATATATAGGCACCTGCCTGGTCTGGGCCAACTCCAAATGAAGAGCACCCCTACCCTGCTTATTCCCAACGATATGCTGTAAATGGATTGGGTTCAGGGCCAGTCAAATCCTGTGGAATAGCGTAAAATTGCCCCCATGGCGTCCCACAATGCCCTCCATCAATATCAAATGTGTCGCTCCTCGGGAAGAGGGGATCATAAAATTGGTAAAAGATGCCTAATAACACGACAACAAAACCCTCCCAGTACACACATCCAGCACAGGCAAAAAACATGGAATTACAACTGGTATAAGGAAGGAACCCAACTGGCCGGCTCTCTGGTCGCTCATAAATGGGGCAGCATATAGTCCTCCGCTCAGGTTACATATGGTAGCACAATCTAAAAGTGAAATAAAGAGAAGAAGAACAATAAATCAATGAATATATTATGACAATGGTACATCGGGCACTAAAACTTACATCGCACTAAAATATCACAATCCCACATCTCGGGTGGCGAATAGAAAAGGGAGCTCTGAGATGCACTCGCTAGACCTCCTTCCAGGGCTTTAGTGGTGCTCCGTCAGCATGGAAGGGGGTCTGTAACTAACTGTGGTCCATTCCACACTTCGCCCAGAACACAGTCCTGCTAGGTTACAACTATTGCCATTGCAGCGCTACACTGTCTATGGGGCGTCCACTATTGGCTGCTTCCAGTGTTGCTGGCACATGGGCGATTATTGGCATTTAGTCTAAGTTCATATTCTGGATTTCATGATGCGTGAGATGAGTGGCACGACTGATATTTACCGTATTTCGCTCCCATAATGGATCCTATCCTCAGCCCTATAGTATCCTTTACAACACATTAGCTTTGGTTTAGGACCTTGGGTTGCCGGGATACGGTTGGGACGCTCTATCACATGACCCGTCATGTGATTGGGGGCGCTTGCGCGGTTTCGGGACTCCCGATCATGTGACCGCTATGTCGAATACGTGATTTACGGGAATCTCGTTCTACAACTCGCGCATGCGCAGAGACAGACGTTAGACGCCACTCACCACACGCATACTGCTGGATGGATACTCGGCTCAGGTGCAGGGTAGGATTCCCTTACCTCCTAACCAGTGGCACAGATGGGGTATTCTGCCCCTGTGGACTGGTTAGGACAGGTGGAAGTTTTAATGAAATAATAAAAAACTGACAGATGCCGGCAGACAGGCGGTACACTAAACTGCCCTGCCACCCTCCATGGTAAAGGCAACACGCGCTCCATGTGACACACAGTACTTGGGCTTATTTGGACTATATACGTCCACTCGAGCCTGTGCAATCTCTATTCCTTCCCCCCCCCTCCCTCCGTCCGCTACCATCATCCAGCTGATATAGGAGTGGGGACTTTTCCTCTACCCATGACCCCTGTCCCCTGACGAGTTAGGGGGTCCTGTAGAAGTAGAGGTACCTTATTCTTTGAAGGTTGATATATTCATGAATGAAACGCGTAGTGCTACGAAGATATCCTTATATACTAGTCCTTAGGGACTTCTTCATTTTTCCACTAACAACACACCTTGATAGTCTTAGCCCCCACAGGGCCACTTCCCCTGCCTTTACAGGGCCATCTAGGGTGCATTTTTCAGGGTCAGGTTCCGGACGGGGCCACCCCTTGCGGGGATAGGGTTAGGAGGATAGGGCACAATAGGCCAAGTAGGGCAACAACAGGGTTAGACTTTTCCCTGTGGCCCTCAGCCATCAAGACCTAACCCATTGAAGGTCGCATCCAGGTTCAAAGAATTTCTTCTCTTGAGCATTGGACTACATGGTCCGGGCGTCCATCACCGGTAAGACCTACCCTGTTACTTTTGCCTATTGGCATATTACTAGACCTTAGGCGCACCGCCAGGGTCTCAACTTAGTGTATATGTTCCTTGGTCACTTCCACTTTTGCACCACTCCAAGGGCCTAAGTGGACCTGACCTACAGGTGACCTAATCCTTTAGGTCCCTTGCTTTTGTTTGTCTATGTTTATGTGGTTTGTCTGGTAGAGGCTCACTATCCTTAGTTATTAATCGTCCTAATAAAATACAGGTTTTAATACGTTACTGCCCCTTTTTCTTACATATACACGCCCTCCCTGCCCCCAATAAAGAGGGGAGTGACCCTCCGGACATCGTGTTTTTTTCTGTCCTGCGGACAAGGCAGGACGGGTGGTTCACTCCTCCATCCCTTCGGTGGAGAGAGTGTTTTTTTATTTTTTCCTCTCTGGGAGCGGGTTCCGCTCCTCCTACGCCGCCTGAGATCTAGGATTCCTTAGCTGGAGTTCAGTCTTACCTCATTCGGGGTCTGAAGCGGCGGTAGCAGCGTCCCGCATGTTCTGCTGGGCGCCGCCATCTTGCGGAAGTGACGTCAGTATTTCTCTGTTTAGGGCTGTTGGGTGCCTTTATATGATTCAGGGGTCCCTCTCTGGGTTCCAGAGGATGTTTTTTTTTTTTTTTTTACTCAGATCTAAGGAATTGGCTTTAGAGGTTTACCCCGCCCCTTTGTGGGCGGGGCTTCCTTTTGGCGCCCAAACACCCTATTTAAACATGGTCAGGCTCCAGGTTCAGTCTCCTGGAGCGCAGTTTTCTGTTAACCTTGAGTCGTGTGGTTGGTGCTAGAGTTGTTTGCGTGCAAACCTCTGTATTGCTGAAAAAACTTTTCCTTTATAATAGAGCTTGCTAGGATCTTCTGGGTAAAGATCCTGAAGCTTGCGATTAAAGGTCTTTTTTTCTTGAATTATGCTTAAATTCATATCTCTTCTGTTTTTCAGCCATGTCTTCTACCGGGGACGGATCGTGCTGGAGGACTCCTAGGATTTTTCCGGGTGCCCACCCTGTAGGGCCAAGACACTCCCCCAGCTGGAGCCATCGGTCCACGACGTTGTCGATTGGGTAAAGGGCTATATGGAGACCAATATGAACCAGGTGAACGCCTCCATACAAGAGCTGAAGAATACCCTGGTTTCTAAACGCCATTGTCCCTCCTCCCCCCATCGGGCGATGGAGGTATCGGGGTGTCAGGAGGCGAGAGACGGTTCAGCCTCTTCCTCCTCGGATGAGGAGGACGGGTTTTCATATTTTTTTCCGCTGGAGAAAGCCCAGCGGCTACTAAAATCCGTCCGGTCGGGGGACCAGGACGTTGATCCGGGGGAAGCCTCATCCTCTGCCTCTAGGGGGCCTAGGGCCTTTAAAGCAGATGGTTCTCTCCTGTCTCTGATGAAGACGGAATGGAGAAAGCCGGAGAAGGGTCCAGTGTTGACCAAAAGATTCAATTCAGTGTTTCCGGTCAAAGAAGATCAAGTATCTTCCTGGGGGCCTGTCCCCAAGGTGGACATGGCGATTGCAAAACTATCGAGAAGGACCCTGATCCCATCAGACGACGGGTCAAGTTTGCAAGACCCAATGGATCGGAAGGCGGATTGCGCCCTTAGGCGCGCTTATTCCTCAGCCTCGGCCTCGGTTGCGATTTCTTCGTCTGAAGTGGCGACTTTTCTGAAAACAAGATTCACCCAGATTCAGTCTGACCTAGACCAGGGGGTCTCTAGGGACGACATTCTGGCCTCATGTAAGACGGCCAGCCTTGCCATAGACTTCCTGTGTGACGCAGCTCCACAACAGTTGAAGCTGGCATCTAAGTCCATGGCTCTCTCAACCGCGGGCAGGCGTCCGCTTTGGTTGAAACCTTGGAAGGCCGATACGACCTCAAAGCACAATCTTTGTGCCATGGCATATGAACCCGGCAAACTCTTTGGTGCAGAGCTTGACCAAATAATGGAAGGGCTGTCAGACAAGAAGGGCAAGTCCCTTCCCCAGCAGTCCTTTCGTGGTCGGGGCAAGGGGTTTGGTTCCAGGGCGGAACCTCAACCCAGAGCCCAGAGGAATTGGGGCTCCCGTAGAGGAGGAAAATCCTCTCGGGGTTCTAGACCCCCCAAGAAGTCCTTGGTGCTCTGATTGCGGGCCTCCTCGAGGCTCTTGGTATTTAGCCGGTCTGACTGGAAATCCCAGGCTCCCTTCTCCCCACATTCCCGTAGGCGGTCGCCTACAGCACTTTCTACCTTGTTGGCAGGATCATATCCAGGACAGTTGGGTCCTGCGTGTAATTTCTCAGGGCTACCTTGTGGACTTGAGCAGTCCGCCTCCGGACAAGTTCGTCCAAACAAGGCTTCTTCCCAGCAACAAGCAAAAGATTCTAGAAAATTACGTGCTAGAATACTTCCAGAAGGGGGCCTTAGAAGAGGTTCCTCTCCAAGAGAGGGGAACAGGTATCTACTCCCCAGTTTTCCTGGTACCCAAGAATACCGGAGGTTGGAGGATGATTAGAGATTTGAGGTTCTTCAACCGTTTCATAAAACAAAAGAAGTTCCGTATGGAAACTATCCAGTCGGTGACCAATCTTCTTATGCCGGGAGATTTCTTGGCAACCTTAGACCTCAAGGATGCTTATCTCCATATTCCCATCCATCCTGGGTCCAGAAGATTCTTAAGGATCGCGGTAAACATTGGGGGGGTCCTAAAACATTTTCAGTTTCTGGCCCTCCCGTTTGGGATTTCTTCAGCCCCACACACTTTCACCAAAGTGGTGGTCTCTGTGGTGGCCGCGCTAAGGCTTCAGGGCCTGAGTATAGTTCCATACCTGGATGACTGGCTCCTCAGAGCTCCTTCCCAAGCGATCCTGTCCCAACACATCCAACAGGCTGTCACATTCCTGCATCTGTTGGGATGGATAATCAATTGGGACAAATCCCAACTTCAACCAGCCACCTCGGTAAGGTTCCTGGGGTTCCTGGTGGATTCAGTCAGGATGACGATTCATCTCACTCCCGAAAGAAGGCAATCCGTGCAACAGACAGCCCGTTCTCTTTCTGTACCAAAACAGGTAACGATTCGAACATGGATGAAAATGTTGGGACTAATGTCTTCAACCGCTCAGGCGGTACCTTGGGCATTATGGCATCTACGTCCGCTCCAGTCGGAAGTACTAGCCAAGTGGAATCACAGTCCAGTGGGACTCAATTCCGTGCTCTCCCTGCCTTACAAAGTCCGATCCTCTCTAAGGTGGTGGTCCCACCTCAAGGACGGCAAGTCCCTGATCCAGCCCTCTTGGATCATACTTACTTCAGACGCATCCCTAGTAGGATGGGTGCGCATCTTCAGGACATGACAGTCCAGGGAACTTGCACACCTCAGGAGAGGTTATTGTCATCAAATCTCCTGGAGATCAGAGCAATCAGACTAGCTCTTTTTCATTTTGCTCCCTTCATTCGAGGGAAGGCAGTGAAGGTACAATCAGACAGCATGACCGCTGTGCTGTATATCAACAAGCAGGGAGGCACGAGGTCACAAAGTCTCCTGAGACAGATAGGGGTGATATTGGATTGGGCAGAACTGAACCTCACCCACTTATCAGCCGTTCACATTCGCAGAGTTCTCAATGTGATTGCGGATCGCCTGAGCCGAGGTCTTCCAACCGGAGAATGGTCACTTCATCCAGAGGTCTTCAAGGAGATAACGCTCAGGTGGGGCATGCCAGAGATCGATCTCATGGCAACGAGGTTCAACACCAAGGTGGAGAGGTATTGCTCCCTTTACAGGGAGGACAACCCGGTGGCTATAGATGCTCTGTCAATCCCATGGAGGTTCAGGCTGGCCTACATCTTCCCTTCAATTTCCTTGATACCTAGGGTCTTGATGAAAATCAGGCAGGACCAAGCGTCAGTTATCTCCATTATCCCATACTGGCCGAAAAGAGCTTGGTTTACCCAACTCTTACAGATGAGTCGGGGTCAATTTCTGAGGCTTCCCCCAGAGAGAGTACTGGTGTCGGGGGACACCCAGATCTCCTCAAATCTTCAAATGTTCAACCTTACGGCCTGGAGGTTGACCAGTCCCTTCCAAGGATAGAAGGGCTATCAGGGTCTGTCTTGAGAACCTTAGAGCACTCCAGATCAGAAGCTACCAATAAGGCCTACTCCAGAATCTGGAAGATCTTTTCATCCTGGTGTACAAGGCATCAGCAAACATCCGCTGAAGCTTCCATCCCGATAATTCTCCAATTTCTTCAAGACGGTCTGGACAGGGGGCTATCACCAGCTACCCTTAAAGTGCAGATTTCAGCAATCTCTGCTTGTCTCAACAGAGCTATTTCTCAAGACCCCCTTATCAAGAGATTCCTGAAGGGAGCCTCAAGATTAAAGCCTACAGTAATCAGACCTATCCCTGTTTGGGATTTATCGGTCGTGCTCAGGGGGTTATCATCTCCCCCCTTTGAGCCCCTAGAGGAGGCGGGATTCAAGTTCCTGACCTGGAAGATCACCTTCTTGTTGGCTGTTACCTCTGCAAAGCGAGTTGGGGAACTCCAGGCTTTTTCTGCCTTTGAGCCTTATACAAAGTTCCTGCAGGATCGGGTACTTCTCAAATTTTTGCCTACTTTCATCCCAAAGGTTCCTTCCTTTGCCAATATTAACCAGGTGATCTCCCTGCCAACGTTGGCTCCACCCCCCTCCTCTGAGGAAAGAGGGCTCCATACCCTCGACATTTCGAGATGTCTTAGGATTTACCTGGAACGCTCCAAGGTAATTAGGAAGGATGAAAACCTCCTTATCCTTTTTTCCGGTACCCATAAGGGGAGGAAAGCCTCTAAGCCAGTGGTGGCGAAACTATGGCACGGGTGCCAGAGGTGGCACTCAGAGCCCTCTCTGTGGGCACTCGCACCCTGGAAAAAGTCTATGGTGTACCAATATGCCTTAGACTTTTCCGGCCATTCATCAATGCAGGTCGCTCTATGAACAGCACAAGCAGTGCACTGAATGTAGCAGGCTATTATAGCTAAATGTAACGGATCTCCTAGCACCCCGACCGGGTACCTCCGTTGATATATGCTCCTAGTGCTTTCCGAGGACTCCAAGCACTCCACTTGACACCGTACGCACTGCAGTCCCCACGAACCGCCGAAGCTTGGTTGAGGTCTCACCGTCTCCTACCCACCCTGGACCTACGACAAGGCTCCAGGCTCCAGTGGGTGAACCTCTCCTAAAACCAGAGAGCAGGAACAGCTCTTAAAAGAGCTAGTAGTTATAGCCAGGGGAGTATAGCAAATCTCCCAGCGTATAGCAATCCCCAGCGTCGATCAGTTACCCAAACATCAGCCTCAACATGATAAAGGGTAAAACAGGAACACTTTATTGAGGGCTACCCGCCCGTATTAATGCAGGTCCCTATCTGGTGGACACGCCCCTAGGGGACCAGAATGAAGACTATGACACAGGACAGATATGCAGCACTGCAGGATAGACAGACACAATACATCCCCACAATGCATCATGGTTTCTTCCTCTCTGCCCTGGAGACACCCGAGGAGTAATCCAATTATCTCTCAAGACAAAGGGAAATCACCAATACACATGTGGGAACAACAGGAGAGGAATCACCACCCAAATACACAAAATCCTCCTTTCTGTCTGGGATATAATTATGGATTAACATAACTATCACAGACAGTAAAAATACAGTTTTTAAACATACACTGTAACTTTAAAACCATACATTCCATCTCCATAAAAATTACATATTTAAACTCAGCATACATCAAACATAAACACTTCCAAAAATCACACAAATCCCTCCAGCGGATCAAAAGTTAAGTGGAAGTCCTTTATGACCGACCGCAAGCACAATTTCCTGCCCAAAACAGTTCCATAGATTTAAGCTGTGCGGCCGGCCTGTCTGCTCCTTTAAAGTTAGTATGGGCCATAATCCTGAGGCAAGAGGCTGGTAGCCAGGCCCCTCCGAAGCCCAGTGGCGAGGTTGGTTTCGCCACAATAAAGTACATGGAAGATATACTATATTGGACTGTAGTATTCAGGTTAAATTGCCGTGTTGGCACTTTGCAATAAATAATGGGTTTTGGGTTGCAGTTTGGGCACTCGGTCTCTAAAAGGTTCGCCATCACTGCTCTAAGCCCTCCATCAGTCGCTGGATTAAAGAGGCAATTCAGGAGTCTTAAATGTCTCAGGGCTCGGAGCCCCCTGAATTTGTAAGGGCCCACTCTACTCAAGCAGTGGCCACTTCTTTTGCAGAGAGAAGCTCGATCCCATTGGACGTGATCTGTAAGTCAGCTTCTTGGAGTTCTCACTCACCTTTTATCTCACACTATAGAGTGGATACTAGAATACATAGTTATTCCTCATTTGGCCGGACAGTGTTATCTTCCGCCAGGCATGAGGACCCTCCCATGGGGGTTTCTACTTGCTAAATCCCCATCTGTGCCACTGGTTAGGACGTAAGGGAATCGTTAATTTCTAACGATAATTTGTTTTCCCTTAGTCCTAACAGTGGCACACAAATTTCCCCCCCTTTTTTAGTAATTGTGGTTATTTTTGTCTACTTGTAATTACACGATGTCCGGAGGGTCACTCCCCTCTTTATTGGGGGCAGGGAGGGTGTGTATATGTCAGTTTTTTATTATTTCATTAAAACTTCCACCTGTCCTAACCAGTCCACAGGGGCAGAATACCCCATCTGTGCCACTGTTAGGACTAAGGGAAAACAAATTATCGTTAGAAATTAGCGATTTTATATACACAGCTGAGATTGTTATGCTGTTTTATTACTGAATGTTATTATCACTTTAGAACACGATTGGGTGAATATGTAAGGGGGGGATTTGACCTTTCTGGGGGACAACCCCTCAACCAATCCGGATTGAATGTTACACCTATATAAGTATTGAACTTCACTTGTAAACCACATGTAGCTGAGAAAGACCTGGGTGTCCAGACGTTGCTGTATCCTTTCAGTGTAATTAAACGCTAAGCTTTGATTCAAGAACAAGAGGGCCGCGACTTTTCTGAAGTTTTTTTCTACGTTTGAGGGGTCCCTGAGGCCGGGACCTGACGCCACGAGCAGCGCCGCCATACCACGGACTATGTGTTCCAGGAAGTGGTGCTGTCCTATTCCATTTATTATGTGGAGCCCTCGGGAAGCACTAGGAGCATCCATCAACGGAGGTACCCAGTCGGGGTGCTAGGAGATCCGTTACAATACTATTCTGTACTATACTATGCTGTACTGTACTATAATATGCTGTGCTGTACTATACTATGCTGTACTATACTGTGCTGTACTGTGCTGTACTATACTGTACTATACTGTGCTGTACTGTACTGTGCTGTACTATACTGTACTATACTGTGCTGTACTGTACTATACTATGCTGTACTATACTGTGCTGTACTGTACTGTGCTATACTATACTGTACTATACTGTGCTGTACTGTGCTGTACTATACTGTACTATACTGTGCTGTACTGTACTGTGCTGTACTATACTGTGCTGTACTATACTGTGCTGTACTGTACTATACTATGCTGTACTATTCTGTACTATACTATGCTGTACTATACTGTGCTGTACTATACTGTGCTGTACTATACTGTGCTGTACTGTACTATACTATGCTGTACTATTCTGTACTATACTATGCTGTACTATACTATGCTGTGCTGTACTATACTGTGCTGTACTATACTATGCTGTGCTGTACTATACTGTGCTGTACTATACTGTACTATACTATGCTGTACTGTACTATGCTGTACTGTACTGTGCTGTACTATACTATGCTGTACTGTACTATACTATGCTGTACTATACTATGCTATGCTGTACTATACTGTGCTGTACTATACTGTACTATACTATGCTGTACTGAACTATACTATACTGTACTATACTATGCTGTACTGTACTATACTATGCTGTACTATACTATGCTGTGCTGTACTATACTGTGCTGTACTATACTGTACTATACTGTACTATACTATGCTGTACTGTACTATGCTGTACTGTACTGTGCTGTACTATACTATGCTGTACTGTACTATACTATGCTGTACTATACTATGCTGTGCTGTACTATACTGTGCTGTACTATACTGTACTATACTATGCTGTACTGAACTATACTATACTGTACTATACTATGCTGTACTGTACTATACTATGCTGTACTATACTATGCTGTGCTGTACTATACTGTGCTGTACTATACTGTACTATACTATGCTGTGCTATACTATGCTGTACTATACTATACTATACTGTGCTATACTATACTGTGCTTTACTGTACTATGCTGCACTATCCTGTGCTATACTTAACTGTGCTGTACTATACTGTACTATACTGTTCTGTACTATACTATACTGTGCTGTACTATACTGTACTATACTGTTCTGTACTATACTATACTGTGCTGTACTATACCGTGCTGTACTATACTGTACTATACTATGCTGTACTATAATATACTGTACTATACTATACTGTGCTGTACTATACTGTACTATACTATACTGTGCTGTACTATAATATACTGTACTGTACTATAATATACTGTGCTGTTCTGTGCTGTACTATACTGTGCTGTACTGTGCTGTACTATGCTGTACTATACTGTGCTGTACTATACTGTGCTGTACTATGCTGTACTATACTGTGCTGTACTGTGCTGTACTATACTGTGCTGTACTATACTATACTGTGCTATAATATACTGTACTATACTGTGCTGTACTATGCTGTGCTGTACTGTGCTGTACTATACTATGCTGTGCTGCACTATACTGTGCTGTACTATACTGTGCTGTACTATACTGTGCTGTAATATACTGTACTATAATGTGCTGTACTATACTGCACTATACTATACTGTGCTGTACTATAATATACTGTACTATAATATACTGTGCTGTACTATAATATACTGTACTATACTATGCTGTGCTATACTGTACTATACTATGCTGTACTATACTGTGCTGTACTATACTGTGCTATACTATGCTGTACTATACTGTACTATACTATACTATAATATACTGTACTATACTATGCTGTGCTATACTGTACTATACTATGCTGTAATATACTGTGCTGTACTGTACTATACTGTGCTGTACTATAATATACTGTACTGTACTATAATATACTGTACTATTCTATACTGTGCTGTACTATACTGTACCATACTGTGCTGTACTATACTATACTGTACTATAATATACTGTACTATACTATGCTGTACTATACTATACTGTACTATACTATGATGTGCTGTACTATACTTTATTATAATATACTGTACTATACTATGCTGTACTATACTGTACTATACTATAATATACTGTACTATACTGTGCTGTACTATACTATAATATACTGTACTATGCTGTACTATACTGTGCTATACTATACTATATTATGCTGTACTATAATATACTGTGCTGTACTATACTGTACTATACTATAATATACTATACTGTACTGTGCTGTATTATACTGTACTATAATATACTGTACTAAACTATAATATACTGTACTCTACTGTACTATAGTATACTGTACTATACTGTGCTGTACTATAATATACTGTACTATACTATACTGTGCTGTACTATAATGTACTATAATATACTGTACTATACTATCCTGTACTAGAATATACTGTACTATACTATCCTATACTGTACTATAATATACTGTACTATTATATACTATACTGTGCTTTACTATACTATAATTTACTGTACTAAACTGTGCTGTACTATAATGTACGATACTATACTGTACTATACTATCCTGTACTATAATATACTATACTATCCTATACTGTACTATGATATACTATCCTGTACTATAATATACTGTACTATTATATACTATACTGTGCTGTACTATACTATAATATAATAAACTATACTATAATATACTGTACTATACTATACTGTGCTGTACTATACTATAATATACTGTACTATACTATACTGTACTATAATATACTGTACTATACTGTACTATAATATACTGTACTATACTATAATATACTGTACTATACTATACTGTGCTGTACTATACTATAATATACTGTACTATACTATAATATACTGTACTATACTATACTATAATATACTGTACTGTACTATACTATAATATACTGTACTATACTATACTGTACTATAATATACTGTACTATACTGTACTATAATATACTGTACTATACTATAATATACTGTACTATACTATACTGTGCTATGCTGTACTATACTGTACTATAATATACTGTACTATAGTATAATATAATATACTGTACTATACTGTGCTGTACTATACTATAATATACTGTACTATACTGTGCTGTACTATACTATAATATACTGTACTATACTGTACTATAATATATTATACTGTACTATACTATAATATACTGTACTATACTATAATGTACTATACTATAATATACTGTACTATACTATACTATACTGTATTATAATATACTGTACTATAATATAATATACTGTACTATACTATAATATGCTGTACTATACTGTGCTGTACTATACTATAATATACTGTACTATAATATAATATACTGTACTATACTATACTGTAATATACTATACTGTACTATACCTTACTGTACTATAATATACTGTACTATACTGTACTATACTATAATATACTGCACTATACTATACTATACTGCACTATAATATACTATACTGCACTATACTATAATATACTATACTGTGCTGTACTATACTATAATATACTGTACTATAATATACTGCACTATACTGTAATATACTGTACTATACTATACTGTACTATAATATACTATACTGTACTATAATATACTGTACTATACTATACTGTCCTATAATATACTGTACTATAATATACTGCACTAAACTATAATATACTATACTGTACTATAATATACTATACTGTACTATAATATGCTGTGCTATACTATAATATACTGTACTATACTATAATATGCTGTACTATACTATAATATACTGTACTATACTATAATATACTGTACTATACTATACTGTGCTGTACTGTATTATACTATACGGTGCTATACTGTACTATACTATAATATACTGTACTATACTGTCCTATAATATACTATACTATAATATACTGTACTATACTATAATATACTGTACTATTATATACTATACTGTGCTGTACTATACTATAATGTACTATACTGTCCTATACTATAATATACTGTCCTATACTATAATATACTATACTGTACTATACTATAATATACTGTCCTATAATATACTGTACTATTATATACTATACTGTGCTGTACTATACTATAATATACTGTACTACACTGTACTATACTATAATATACTGTCCTATACTGTGCTCTACTACACTATACTATAATATACTATGCTGTACTATAATATACTGCACTATACTATAATATACTGTACTATACTATAATATACTATACTATAATATACTGTACTATTATATACTATACTATTATATACTATAATATACTGTACTATACTATAATATACTGTACTATACTATAATATACTGTACTGTACTATAATATACTATAATATACTGTACTGTACTATTATATACTATACTATACTTTGCCGTATTGTACAGAGATTACGGAGGTGCAATGAGGGGGATTATAGGGACAGTTTTCTCTACTTTTCTTACTCCCCAGAATGTTTCCGGGGGTCAGTAAAGCGGGGTCCACACTTCTGGGGGGCGGGGCCATACTCTGCCCCATTGTACCGGCACCCCCTCTGCTGCAGCCAGGAGCCCAGGAGAGAAGTCCTCTGTCATCTGCGGAGCCCTGACCACAAGACGCATCTCTGCCCCCTGAGAGCCCTGTACACACATGAGGCGGCATCACTGCAGCGGCGGGGAATGTGCGGGGACACGGAGCACTGGAGCCGGCAGGGAGCGGAGGACGCCGCCTGTGTTACCCTCCCGGGCTCTCCGCGGCTCCAGCTCCTCCCCGCAGGGTCCAAGCAGCTTCCTGCGGCCCCACCTTGTGGGAAAGAGCCCTGGGATGGGGACGAGGGCCGGGAAGAGAGGGAACGAGCCCCCGCAGCGGAGCCATCGGGCCGGATCCAGCCGGATGTGCAGAACGGCAGGCAGAGCGGGAGGACTGTGGCGGAGATCCCGGCGCCTGCTCCGGCCTCCTCCGCCACAGACGGCGACACACGGTGAGGGGGGATGTCCGGGAGGAGGAAGGCGCGGAGAAGGCGGCCTCTCCTGTCCGGTTCTAGCCGCTAAAGGGCTCTTCTCCCGGGCAGGGAAGCACAAGGGGAGAGCGGAGCTGCAGCCGGGCTGAGAGTGGTGAAGGCGGGGCCTGTGTCCAGTGTCAGCCAATAGACGCGCAGGAGGGCGGAGCTCGGCAGCCAATCACTGCGCAGCGCTGCACATATAAGAGGCGGCACCGGCTCCGGCCTCAGTGTTTTCTCCAGGAGAAGTCTTTGTGTTTTCTCCCCACGTCTCACACGATGGCAGAGACCGCGCCAGCAGCCGCCGCTCCTCCTCCTCCCGCCGAAGCGGCCGCCAAGTCCAAGAAGCAGCCGAGGAAATCCGCCGCGGCAGGGGGCGCCAAGAAAAGCAAGAAGCCGTCCGGTGCCAGCGTGTCCGAGCTCCTGGTCACAGCCGTGTCCGCCTCCAAGGAGCGCAGCGGGGTGTCTCTGGCCGCCCTGAAGAAGGCTCTGGCTGCCGGAGGATGCGATGTAGAGAAGAACAATAGCCGCATCAAGGTGGCCGTCAGGGCTCTGGTCACCAAGGGGACCCTCACCCAGGTGAAGGGCAGCGGCGCCTCCGGCTCCTTCAAGATCAACAAGAAGCAGCAGGAGACCAAGGACAAGGCGGCGGCCAAGAAGAAGAAGCCGGCGGCGGCCAAGAAACCTGCAGCTACTGCGGCCAAGAAACCCGCTAAATCCCCGAAGAAGCCCAAGAAGGCTCCGGCCAAGAGCCCGAAAAAGGCGAAGAAACCAGCCGCGGCCAAGAAAGCAGCCAAGAGCCCCAAGAAGCCGAAGGCTGCCCCCAAGAAGCTGGCCAAGAGTCCGGCTAAGAAGGCGGCCAAACCCAAGGCTGCTGCCAAGAGTCCGGCTAAGAAAGCGGCGAAAGCCAAGAAGAGCGCGGCCAAGAAGTAACCGGCGCCGCCCGCACCTCTCCCCCCAAAGGCTCTTCTCAGAGCCGCCACCTCCTCCTCAGACGAGCTCCACTCCGCCCTTCTGCCCTCGTTCTCCGCTCACAGCGGGCGGGGGCTCCGGCTCCTCTGCGGGCAGGAATAGGGGGCGGGTTAACCCTGTCAGCGCCGCTCTCTTCCGTCTATCAGGGCCTCGCTGCTCGGCTGATAACCGCCCCTCACTGCGCCCCGCCCCCTGCTGGTAGTGATGCCGCCGCTGAGTGTACTGTGCGTGCAGGGGGGTCGTGCGCTCTATCCCTGGACACCAGCGCAGCGATGGAGCCGCTCTTCTCCGCACAGTGACTACGGGACTGTTCTCCCCTTCTCCGGTGGGGGGCGGGAGAAGGCGGCCACTGACGGGTTAATACTGAGCAGGCTATGGGGGCGGGGCTATAGAACTAGTACCATGGCTTTTGAAATTCCCGGTCAATTACCGTCCGGTTAGAATTCAGCGGCAGTGGAGAAGCTCCGCCCTCGGCTCATCTGAATGGATGATGTGAGCCCCTCCCCTCCTGCTGCTCCGCCCCCTGGCTTAGCGGAATGAATGTAAATAAGCCCCGCCTCTCATGCTGCTCCGCCCACCGGCTCAGCTGATTACATGGATGTGAGCCCCGCCCCTCCTGCTGCTCCGCCCCCCTCTCTTCTCAGAGCCCCCACCTTCTCTAGGACGGAGCTGCCGCATTGTGTGAATACATGGAAGCCTCATGTCCGAGGCGGATTATTCCCTCATTATAGACCACTGATCGGGAGGATGAGGGGAGAAGTGATCGTATACTCGGGAGGATGAGGGGAGTAGTGATCAGACACTGAGGATGATGGGGGAGTAGTGATCAGACAGTGAGGAGGATGGGGGAGTAGTGATTGGACACTGAGGATGATGGGGGGAGTAGTGATCGTATACTCGGGAGGATGGGGGGAGTAGTGATTGGACACTGAGGATGATGGGGGGAGTAGTGATCGTATACTCGGGAGGATGAGGGGAGTAGTGATCAGACAGTGAGGAGGATGGGGGGAGTAGTGATCGTATACTCGGGAGGATGAGGGGAGTAGTGATCAGACACTGAGGATGATGGGGGAGTAGTGATCAGACAGTGAGGAGGATGGGGGAGTAGTGATTGGACACTGAGGATGATGGGGGGAGTAGTGATCGTATACTCGGGAGGATGAGGGGAGTAGTGATCAGACAGTGAGGAGGATGGGGGGAGTAGTGATCAGTGAGGAGGATGAGGGGAGTAGTGATCAGACACTGAGGAGGATGGGGGGAGTAGTGATCAGACAGTGAGGAGGATGGGGGGAGTAGTGATCAGACAGTGAGGATGATGGGGGGAGTAGTGATCAGACACTGAGGAGGAGGAGGTAGTGAAGGACGAGCGGCTGGATGGATCCACAGAGCCGGGCACTCGGGGATACACCGGTGCTATGGGGGCGGGGATAGGATTGGAGCTCAGGACATGGCGGAGAATGCGGGGACGTCTGTGACGAAGAGACGGAAGGGAAGAGCAGGGAGTACGGGCGGACATTGCTGCTGTAGAGGGTTTGGCCGCTGGATTCTAACCGCACTGTAATTGAGCGGGAATTTCAAAAGCCAGGAGACCAGCCAATCACTGTAAAGCACTTGTCCTATAGCCCCGCCCCCAGCAGCGCTGAGTGGAGATGGCGGGGGGCAGGGAGGATGGAGGCGGTTATCGGTCACGGTCAGCGAGTCCCTGATAGACGGGGGGAGATACAGAGAGCGCTTTTAGAATAAAGGAACTGCTCTCACTAATTAGAGCGCTGAAAGGGTTAACCCGCCTCCTGTGAGCAGAGGTGGAGAATGAAGGGCGGAGTGGAGCTCGTCTCTGGAGGAGGTGGTGGCTCTGAGAAGAGCCTTTGTTGGGTGCGGGGCGCAGATCTAAGCCCTCTCCCCTCGGATCCTGCGGGCCAGCTGGATATCCTTGGGCATGATGGTGACCCGCTTGGCGTGGATGGCGCAGAGGTTGGTGTCCTCGAAGAGCCCGACCAGGTAAGCCTCGCTGGCCTCCTGCAGGGCCATGACGGCCGAGCTCTGGAAGCGAAGGTCGGTCTTGAAGTCCTGGGCGATCTCTCTCACCAGGCGCTGGAAGGGCAGCTTCCGGATGAGCAGCTCGGTGGACTTCTGGTAGCGCCGGATCTCCCGGAGAGCGACGGTCCCGGGCCGGTAGCGGTGAGGCTTCTTGACTCCGCCAGTGGCGGGGGCGCTCTTCCTGGCGGCCTTAGTGGCCAGCTGCTTGCGGGGAGCTTTCCCGCCGGTGGACTTACGCGCTGTCTGCTTGGTTCTGGCCATGGCTCTGCAGAGATCTGTACACAGCAAGAGAGTGAGGTGAGGAACGGACCGTGCAGACCATTTATACTCCCGGCCTCGTCCTCATTGGCTCATGTAAACCACACCCCTACATCACTATTGGTTTATTCGTACAATGATGTGCCCGCAAAAACTTCAATAACCAATCATCGTTCACAAGAGGCGGAGCTCATCCTATCCGCCAGTCCCAGCTGATGGGCGTGTCTCCAGGAAATAAGCCCCTCCTACATGAAGCGGGAGGTCAGTCTCTTCCCACCGCCTCCTCCTCAGACGAGCTCCACTCCGCCCTTCTGCCCTCGTTCTCCGCTCACAGCGGGCGGGGGCTCCGGCTCCTCTGCGGGCAGGAATAGGGGGCGGGTTAACCCTGTCAGCGCCGCTCTCTTCGGTCTATCAGGGCCTCGCTGCTCGGCTGATAACCGCCCCGCCCCCTGCTGGTAGTGATGCCGCCGCTGAGTGTACTGTGCGTGCAGGGGGGTCGTGCGCTCTATCCCTGGACTCCAGCGCAGCGATGGAGCCGCTCTTCTCCGCACAGTGAATACGGGACTGTTCTCCCCTTCTCCGGTGGGGGGCGGGAGAAGGCGGCCACTGACGGGTTAATACTAGTACGTTACAGTGATTGGCTGATCTCTGGCTTTTGAAATTCCCGCTCAATTCCCGTTCGGCGGCCGTGGAGGAGCAGTCCATTACACACAGGGACGAACCCGCTACAGCAGCAATGTCTGCCCGTTCTCGCAGCAGGTCAGGAGCGGCAAGAGCCCCTGTGTGTAATGGACTGCTCCTCCACGGCCGCTGGATTCTGACCGGACTGTAATTGAGCGGGAATTTCAAAAGCCAGAGATCAGCCAATCACTGTAAAGCACTTGTTCTATAGCTCCGCACCCTTCTCTGCGCTGGTGTCCGGGGATAGAGCGCACGGCGGGGCTCACATCCATCCATCAGCAGATCACTACTCCCCTCATCATCCTCAGCACCATATAACTACTTCACTCATTCTCCTCACTGTCTGATCACTACTCCCCTCATTCTCCTCACTTGTCTGATCACTACTCCCCCCATCCTTCTCTCTGGCCGATCACTACTCCCCCCATCCTTCTCTCTGGCCGATCACTACTCCCCCCATCCTCCTCACTGTCTGATCACTACTCCCCCCCATCCTCCTCACTGTCTGATCACTACTCCCCCCCATCCTCCCGAGTATACGATCACTACTCCCCCATCCTCCTCACTGTCTGATCACTACTCCCCTCATCCTCCCGATCAGTGGTCTATAATGAGGGAATAATGAGGCTTCCATGTATTCACACAATGCGGCAGCTCCGTCCTAGAGAAGGTGGGGGCTCTGAGAAGAGAGGGGGGCGGAGACAGCAGGAGGGGAGGGGCTCTGAGAAGAGCAGGAGATGGGGGGGGAGCAGGAGGGGCGGGGCTCACGGGCAAATAACGGCTGCGAGGTCCAGAGCTCTGCTATTGGCTGGGAGAGCTCAGGATCTCGTCGCTCATTTGAATTTCCCGCCTATAGTTGAGCTGCTGATTTACAGGAGGAGCCGGTCATGTGACCTGTACCAGCGCCGCTCATTGGCGGGACGGATTAACCCCTCAGTCTCCGAGCACAGCTCGTCTCGTAGCTGCGGTGGAGAACACCCGGGGCTCGGGATTTACACAGATTATTGGGGGGTTTCTGTAATGTAGACCTCCGGCTGTACCGAGCACAGGGCGCCGCTGATCTCCTGATGTGCGGGCGGTGTTAACCCCTCAGTGGAATAGTAGCTCCTCCCCGGGAAGATGTGGGCGGCTCTGAGAAGAGCCTTTGTGCTGTGAGGACGGAGGCGGCAGCATTAACCCCCGAAGCCGTAGAGAGTGCGGCCCTGGCGCTTGAGCGCGTAGACCACGTCCATGGCGGTGACGGTCTTCCTCTTGGCGTGCTCGGTGTAGGTGACGGCGTCCCGGATGACGTTCTCCAGGAAGACTTTCAGCACCCCGCGAGTCTCCTCATAGATGAGGCCGGAGATGCGCTTGACGCCTCCCCTGCGAGCTAGGCGGCGGATGGCAGGCTTGGTGATGCCCTGGATGTTATCACGGAGCACCTTCCTGTGCCGCTTGGCGCCGCCTTTCCCGAGCCCTTTCCCTCCTTTACCGCGACCAGACATCTTCTAGGTGTGAGGAGCAGAGAGCAGTGACTGCTCAGCCCAGAGCCCTCCTTTATATGGAGCATGGGCGGACCTGAAAGAGAACTGGGGGCGGGGCTGTTCCTGAACTCCAGGCCCCGCCCTCCAGCTCTGATTGGCTGAGCTCAGAAGTGCTGGTGGTTTTCATTTTCCAGCCTCCATGTTACCAGCCTGTAAATTACATCATATCCTTCACATTAAAATAAAGTCTCTATATTATATTATCAACCTCCACATTATATTACAGCCTCCATACTACCAGCCTCCACATTACATTATAGCCTTTACATTCTATTACAGCCTCCATACTACCAGCCTCCACATTATATTACAGCCTCTGCATTATAGCCTCCACCTTATATTACAGCCTCCATATTACATTTATGTTTCTAATACAGCCTCCATATTACCAGCCTCTACATTACATTACAGCCTCCATACTACCAGCCTCTACATTACATTACCAGGCTCCACATAATATCACAGCCTCCACATTACATTACAGCCTACATATAATATTACAGCCTCCACATTATATTCCAGCCTCCACATGATATTACAGCCTCCATATTATATTACAGCTTCCACAATATATTACAGCCTCTATATTATATTATCAACCTCAACATTATATTACAGCCTCCATATTTAAAGCCTCCACATTATATTATAGTCTCCACATTACATCACAGCCTCTATATTATCATCCTCAACATTATATTACAGTCTCCATATTTACAGCATCTACATTATATTACAGCCTCCATATTAATGGCCTCCACATTACATCACAGCCTCCATATTATATTATCAACCTCAACAACATATTACAGCCTCTACATTACATTATAGCCTCCACATTATATTACAGCCTAAAAATTACCAGCCTCCACATTACATTACAGCCTCCATGTTACATTACCGGCCTCCACATTATATTACAGCCTCCATATTACCATCCTCTACATTACAGTCTCTGTGTTACATTACCAGCCTCCACATTATATTACAGACTCCACATTACCGTCCTCTACATTACATCACATCCTAAACATTACATTACAGCCTCCATTCTAACAGCCTCCACATTACATCACAGCCTCTACATTATATTACAGCCTTCATATTACCAGCTTCTGCATTACATTACAGCCCTCAAATTATATTACAGCCTCCATATTACCAGCCTCCATATTATATTATCAACCTCAACAACATATTACAGCCTCTACATTAGATTATAGCCTCCACATTATTTTACAGCCTAAATATTACCAGCCTCCATGTTATATTACAGTCTCCGTATTAATGGCCTCTACATTACAGTCTCCATGTTAAATTACCGGCCTCCACATTATATTACAGACTCCATATTACCGGCCTCTACATTACATCACGGCCTAAACATTACATCACAGCCTCCACATTATATGACAGCCTCCATACTACCAGCCTCCACATTACATTATATTACAGCCTCCATACTACCAGCCTCCACATTACATCACAGCCTTAATATTACCAGCCTCTGCATTACATTACAGACTCCAAATTATATTACAGCCTCCACATTACATTACAGCCTCCACATTATATTGCAGACTTCATATTACCGTCCTCTACATTACATCACAGCCTTAACATAACTATAACTAGCCTCTAGTAGAGGCTATAACTAGCCTCTACATTACATTACAGCCTCCATACTACCAGCTTCCACATTACATTACAGCCTCTATATTTCATTACTGGCCTACACATTATATTACAGCTTCCATATTACCGGCCTCCACATTACAGTCTCCATATTATATTACATTACTGGCCTCCACATTATATTACAGCCTCTGTATTACCGGCCTCTACATCACATCTACATCACAGCTTAAACATTATGTTACAGCCTCCATATTTTCAGCCTCCACATTAATTGACAACCTCCATATTACCAGCCTGTAAATTACATTATATCCTCTGCATTATATTAACGCCTCTATATTATATTAACCTCAACATTATATTACAGCCTCCATACTACCAGCCTCCACATTCTATTACAGCCTCCACATTACATTATAGCCTCCACATGATATGACAGACTTCATACTATATTACAGCCTCCACATAATATTACAGCGTCCACATTACATTACAGCCTCCACATTATAATTACAGCCTCAATATTATATTACAGCCTTTATATTATATTACAGCCTCCACATAATATTACAGCCTCCATATTGTCAGGCTCCACATGATATTACAGCCTCCACAAGATATTACAGCCTCCATATTACCAGGCTTCACAAGATATTAAAGCCTCCCTATTACCAGGCTCCACATTACATTATAGCCTCCATATTATATTACAGCCTTCACATTACATTACAGCCTCCAAATTATATTACAGCCTCCACATTACATTATAGCCTCCATGTTATATTATAGTTTCCACATTACATTATAGCCTCCATATTATATTACAGCCTACACGTTATATTACAGCCTCCACATTACAGCCTCCATATTATATTACTGCTTCCACATTATATTATAGCCTCCAAATTTCATTACATCCTCCACATTACATTATAGCCTCCATATTATATTACAGCCTACACGTTATATTACAGCCTCCACATTACATTACGGCCTCCATATTATATTAAAGCATCCACATTACATTATAGCCTCCATATTATATTAAAGCCTCCATATTACATTATAGCCTTCATATTATTTTATAGCCTCCACATTATATTACAGCCTCCACTTTACATTATAGCCTCCATATTACCAGGCTCCACATTATATTACAGCCTCCATATTACCAGGCTCCACATTATATTACAGCCTCCTTATTACCAGGCTCCACATTATATTACAGCCTCCACATTAAATTACAGCCTCCATATTACCAGTCTCCACATGATATTACAGCCTCCACATTAAATTACAGCCTCCATATTACCAGTCTCCACATGATATTACAGCCTCCACATTAAATTACAGCCTCCATATTATATTACAGCCTCCATATTATATTACAGCCTCCACATTATATTACAGCCTCCATATTATATTATAGCCTTCACATTACATTATAGCCTCCATATTATATTACAGCCTCCATATTATATTACAGCCTTCACATTATATTACAGCCTTCACATTATATTACAGCCTCCACATTATATTACAGCCTCCATATTATATTATAGCCTTCACATTACATTATAGCCTCCATATTATATTACAGCCTCCACATTACAGCCTCCATATTACCAGTCTCCACATGATATTACAGCCTCCACATTATATTACAGCCTACAGATTTCAGCCTTCACACTATAGTACAGCCTCCATATTACCAGGTGGTCCTCATTAAGGTCTTACTGGGGGGGCTGTTGTGTGTGTGGGGGGGGATAGAAGAATCACCAGCATCATATGCATCAACTTCCGTCTATAATGAGCAGCTTTCTTCAGCCGCCCTCTGAAGAAACCACCCAGCTCCAGCAGCAGGACATCCAGCAGAACCTGAACCAGCAGGCGGTGACATACTTGGACTGCACCCAGTAACCCATGATCCAAGATCTCCTGGACTTCTGGGCATGCAAACTTGATGTGTGGCCCCAACTGGGCGAGTTTTCCAGAGCGGGTGCTCGGTGCGGCGGGGGGCACAGATACCCCTGAGAGAACTCGTCTTTCCTTCCAAAATGTTTAGTGACAAATAGAGTTGAGCGGACACCTGGATGTTCGAGTTCGGCCGAACTTCACAAAAAAGTTTGAGTTCGGGACCCGAACTTGACCCCGAACCCAAACCCCATTGAAGTCAATCCCCCCAGCCACGCACCAGTGATGGCCATGAGCTGGTCTGGGTGCCACCCTGCTGTGAACATGGTTCCTCCTCCTCCACCTCCTCCTCCTCATCCTCCACCTCCTCATCCTCCAGAACTGTGCCCTGGCTGGACAATTGTGTACCTTGGGTTTGTGGGTGCAGGAACCCACCCTCGGAGGCACTTGGGAATGACTGGCTGGAAGCCCTATGAAATGACCCCTCTTCCTCCTCATCCTCGTCTTGTACCACATCCTCTTCCATCATCGCCAGCAGCGTTTTTTCAAGGAGACATAGAAGTGGGATAGTAACGCTGAGAACGGCGTCATCGGCACTGGCCATGTTGGTGGAGTACTCGAAACAGCGCAACGAGGAACACAGGTCTCGCATGGAGGCCCAGTCATTGGTGGTGAAGTGGTGCTGTTCCGCAGAGCGTCTCACCCGTGCGTGCTGCAGCTGAAACTCCACTATGGCCTGCTGCTGCTCGCACAGTCTGTCCAGCATGTGCAAGGTGGAGTTCCACCTGGTGGGCACCTCGCATATGAGGCGGTGAGCGGGAAGGCTGAAGTTACGCTGTAGCGCAGACAGGCGAGCAGCAGCAGGATGTGAACGCCGGAAGCGCGAACAGACGGCCCGCACTTTATGCAGCAGCTCTGACATGTCAGGGTAATGTTTAAGGAATCTCTGCACCACCAAATTCAGCGCATGCGCCAGGCAAGGGATGTGCGTCAAACCGGCTAGTCCCAGAGCTGCTACGAGATTTCGCCCATTATCGCACACCACCAGGCCGGGCTTGAGGCTCACCGGCAGCAACCACTAATCGGTCTGTTGTTCAAGGCCCGTCCACAGCTCCTGCGCGGTGTGGGGTTTGTCCCCCAAACAGATACGTTATAACACTGCCTGCTGTCGTTTACCCCTGGCTGTGCTGAAGTTGGTGGCAGGGGCGTACATAGAAATCACTGGGCCCCATAGCAAGAATATGAATTGGGCCCCCTAACCCCACCCACTACCCATGCCTGGCCCATCCCACCTCCTGTCCTGGCTCCTCCCCCGCCACACCCCCATTTGCCAATAAAGAAATGTATACATACGTTCGTACGTATTCGTACTGACCCAGAGAATGAAGGGCACAGGTCAGTTTTGCGGTAAAGGGAATGCCGTAGGAACAAAACCCTGTGGTATCTCAATCTATGGGACTTCTGTGGATATTCCATTAAAGTTTTATCTGCAGTCCTATGTAACACTACAGATAACACAGTGACAGCTCTCTGAGTACAGATAATGTAGTAGATGTCACCTGCAGTCCTATGTAACACCACAGATAACACAGTGATAACTTTCTGAGTACAGATAATGTAGTAGATGTCTCCTGCAGTCCTATGTAACACCACAGATAACACAGTGATTACTCTCTGAGTACAGATAATGTAGTAGAAGTCACCTGCAGTCCTATGTAACACCACAGATAACACAGTGATAACTATCTAAGTACTGATAATGTAGTAGATGTCACCTGTAGTCCTATGTAACACCACAGATAACACAGTGATAGCTCTCTGAGTACAGATAATGTAGTAGATGTCACCTGCAGTCCTATGTAACACCACAGATAACACAGTGATAACTCTGAGTACAGATAATGTAGTAGATGTCACCTGCAGTCCTATGTAACACCACAGATAACAGTGATAACTCTCTGAGTACAGATAATGTAGTAGATGTCACCTGCAGTCCTATGTAACACCACAGATAACACAGTGATAACTCTCTGAGTACAGATAATGTAGTAGATGTCACCTGCAGTCCTATGTAACACCACAGATAACACAGTGATAACTATCTAAGTACTGATAATGTAGTAGATGTCACCTGCAGTCCTATGTAACACCACAGATAACACAGTGATAACTCTCTGAGTACAGATAATGTAGTAGATGTCCCCTGCAGTCCTATGTAACACCACAGATAACACAGTGATAACTCTCTGAGTACAGATAATGTAGTAGATATCACCTGCAGTCCTATGTAACAACACATATAACAGTGATAACTCTCTGAGTACAGATAATGTAGTAGATGTCTCCTGCAGTCCCATGTAACACCACAGATAACACAGTGATAACTCTGAGTACAGATAATGCAGTAGATGTCACCTGCAGTCCTATGTAACACCACAGATAACACAGTGATAGCTCTGAGTACAGATAATGCAGTAGATGTCTCCTGCAGTCCTATGTAACACCACAGATAACACAGTGATAACTCTCTGACTACAGATAATGTAGTAGATGTCACCTGCAGTCCTATGTAACAGCAGAGATAACACAGTGATAACTCTCTGAGTACAGATAATGCAGTAGATGTCTCCTGCAGTCCTATGTAACACCACAGATAACACAGTGATAACTCTCTGAGTACAGATAATGTAATAGATGTCACCTGCAGTCCCATGTAACAGCAGAGATAACACAGTGATAACTCTCTGAGTACAGATAATGTAGTAGATGTCACCTGCAGTCCTATGTAACACCACAGATAACACAGTGATAACTATCTAAGTACTGATAATGTAGTAGATGTCACCTGCAGTCCTATGTAACACCACAGATAACACAGTGATAACTCTCTGAGTACAGATAATGTAGTAGATATCACCTGCAGTCCTATGTAACAACACATATAACAGTGATAACTCTCTGAGTACAGATAATGTAGTAGATGTCTCCTGCAGTCCCATGTAACACCACAGATAACACAGTGATAACTCTCTGAGTATACATAATGTAGTAGATTTCACCTGCAGTCCTATGTAACAACACATATAACAGTGATAACTCTCTGAGTACAGATAATGTAGTAGATGTCTCCTGCAGTCCCATGTAACACCACAGATAACACAGTGATAACTCTGAGTACAGATAATGCAGTAGATGTCACCTGCAGTCCTATGTAACACCACAGATAACACAGTGATAGCTCTGAGTACAGATAATGCAGTAGATGTCTCCTGCAGTCCTATGTAACAGCAGAGATAACACAGTGATAACTGAGTACAGATAATGTAGTAGATGTCACCTGCAGTCCTATGTAACACCACAGATAACACAGTGATAACTCTCTGAGTACAGATAATGTAGTAGATGTCACCTGCAGTCCTATGTAACAACACATATAACAGTGATAACTGAGTACAGATAATGTAGTAGATGTCACCTGCAGTCCTATGTAACACCACAGATAACACAGTGATAACTCTCTGAGTACAGGTAACGTAGTAGATGTCACCTACAGTCCTATGTAACACCACAGATAACACAGTGATAACTCTCTGAGTACAGATAATGTAGTAGATGTCACCTGCAGTCCTATGTAACACCACAGATAACACAGTGATAACTCTCTGAGTACAGATAATGTAGTAGATGTCACCTGTAGTCCTATGTAACACCACAGATAACACAGTGATAACTGTCTGAGTACAGATAATGTAGTAGATGTCACCTGCAGTCCTATGTAACACCACAGATAACACAGTGATAACTCTCTGAGTACAGATAATGTAGTAGATGTCCCCTGCAGTCCTATGTAACACCACAGATAACACAGTGATAACTCTCTGAGTACAGATAATGTAGTAGATGTCACCTGCAGTCCTATGTAACACCACAGATAACACAGTGATAACTCTCTGAGTACAGATAATGTAGTAGATGTCTCCTGCAGTCCTATGTAACACCACAGTTAACACAGTGATAACCCTGTGAGTACAGATAATGTAGTAGATGTCACCTGCAGTCCTATGTAACACCACAGATAACACAGTGATAACTCTCTGAGTACAGATAATGTAGTAGATGTCACCTGCAGTCCTATGTAACACCACAGATAACACAGTGATAACTCTCTGAGTACAGATAATGTAGTAGATGTCACCTGCAGTCCTATGTAACACCACAGATAATAGTGATAACTCTCTGAGTACAGATAATGTAGTAGATGTCACCTGCAGTCCCATGTAACACCACAGATAACACGGTGATAACTGAGTACAGATAATGTAGGAGATGTCACCTGCAGTCCTATGTAACACCACAGATAACACAGTGATGGCTCTCTGATTACCTAAAATGTAGTAGTATTACCTGCAGTCCTATGTAACACCACAGATAATACTAGTGTAGATAATGTGGTAGTGTTACCTGCAGTCCTATGTAACACCACAGATAACACAGTGATAACTCTCTGAGTACAGATAATGTAGTAGATGTCACCTGCAGTCCTATGTAACACCACAGATAACACAGTGATATCTCTCTGATTACCTAAAATGTAGTAGTATTACCTGCAGTCCTATGTAACACCACAGATAACACTAGTGTAGATAATGTGGTAGTGTTACCTGCAGTCCTATGTAACACCACAGATAACACAGTGATAACTCTCTGAGTACAGATAATGTAGTAGATGTCACCTGCAGTCCTATGTAACACCACAGATAACACAGTGATAACTCTCTGAGTACAGATAATGTGGTAGTGTCACCTGCAGTCCTATGTAACACCACAGATAATACTAGTGTAGATAATGTGGTAGTGTTACCTGCAGTCCTATGTAACACCACAGATAATACTAGTGTAGATAATGTGGTAGTGTTACCTGCAGTCCTATGTAACACCACAGATAACACTAGTGTAGATAATGTGGTAGTGTTACTTACGCCCTTAGTGTGCCTCCCTGTGTCTCTCCCACGGACTCCATGTTGGCGGCGCTGCCTCCTCTTCCATCTTCTTCTTGCCCCGCACAGAACGTCCTGATGCAGCTGCGTCAAGACATAGGAACACTGTGGGCATGGTGATGGATGGTGACACACACACATAAAATAAATATGATGACATCACACATCGCTGCTCCTGCCTGTCTGCATAGATGGGCTATGTTAGGATTTAGCAGAGCGGGCACAGGACAGTGGATACAGGGCACGATATGTATGTGAGCACAGCTGAGCGAGTGCAGGGCAGGAGCACGCATACATATCGCTCCTCCTGTCTGTGTCATAACCCTCCCCCGGGCATTTTGGGGGGCATTAGAGGTTGGATAACCCCTTCAACTCTTTGCTGCTGATGCTAAGTGTGCCCAAAGCCACCAATCATATCCCCCATCAGCGTCAAGGAGTTAAAACCCCTATAATGCCCCCCGAAATGCCCAGGGGTGGGGGGGGGGGGTGAGGAGTAGGAGGAAAGCACACTGGAGCACATTGTCCTCCTGAATCCTCTATTAGCCTACAGACCCCCCCCCCTTAAAAAAACACACACAAAAAACCACTGCTTGCTGCTGCTGCCCTCCCCCATCAAGAATACCCTTATGATCCAAGCACATTGTCCTCCTGACTACGTCATCTCTACGAGCCTTCAGGGCCCCCCTCCCCCTCTTACTGTGGCACAGAGTGTGTTTATGTGCACTGGTCACTGTCCGGACGGAGCGATCCTTCAGTCTAGCAGCAGGAGGGGGGGGTCGGGACTGCAGTTGAACTTACTGGGATGAATGGAGGCAGACATGAGCGGAGCAGAAGGATACTACTCTGGCTGCACGCCTCTGTCTGTGCTTCAGCGGCGCCTGCTCCTGCTGCCTGGCCAATCAGCAGCAGGATCTTTGCTCTGCTAAACGGCCAGTGTAAAATGCAGGGAACGAGCGAGCCCGCAGCCCGGATCATGGAGCGGTCGGGGGAGGGGGGAGCAGGACGTCCGGACCCGAGGGAAAACAACTTTGTGAATAAACTGTGCAGAGTAGACAAAGGGGGCGGAGCCTTCCATGCGCTCCGGGCCCCCTTGTGCCGCGGGCCCCATAGCAACGGCGTGGTCTGCCTATATTGGCGGTACGCCACTGGTTGGTGGTGAAGGGGTTACGCTGACCGGATGAGGAGCCGGTAGAGGATGAGGAAGCGGAGTAGGAGGAGGAAGCAACAGGAGGAAACTGAAGCGCCCTGCAATCCTCGGTGGTGAAAGGACATGCGCCAAACTGCTCTCCGCCTCAGGCCCAGCCGCCACTGCATTTACCCAGTGTGCTGTTATGGAGATATAGCGGCCCTGACCGTGCTTACTGGTCCACGTATCCGTAGTCAGGTGCACCTTGCCACAGATGGCGTTGCGCAGTGCACACCTGATTTTGTCCCCCACTTGGTTGTGCAGGGAAGGGATGGCTCTCCTGGAAAAGTAGTGGCGGCTGGGCACCACGTACTGTGGGACAGCCACCGCCATAAGGCCTTTAAAACTCTCCGTCTCCACCAGACGGAATGACAGCATTTCAAAGGCCAGTAATTTAGAAATGCTGGCATTCAGGGCCAGGGATGGCGGGTGGGTAGGGGGGTACTTCCTCTTCCTCTCCAGCGTTTGGGAGATGGAGAGCTGAACTCTTCCGTGGGACATTGTGGAGATGCTTGGTGACCCAGGTGGTGGTGTTGTCTGCAGATCCTCTGCGGGGTGGCAGGTGGCACTGTCACTCCAGAGGTGGATGAAGAGGCCACGACTGCAGCAGAAGAGGAAGCAGGAGGAGTCAGAGACCTTTCTTGGTTTTTGAGGTGTCTTCTCCACTGCAGCTCGTGCTTTGCACTTAGATGCCTGGTCATGCAGGTTGTGCTCAGGTGGAGAACGTTTATGCCTCGCTTCAGGCTCTGATTGCACAGCGTGCAAACCACTCGTGTCTTCTCGTCAGCACATTGTCTGAAGAACTGCCACGTCAGGGAACTCCTTGGAGCTGGCTTTGGTGTGCTCGGTCCCTTGCTGCGGTGGGCAGTAGCAGGCGTACTGTCTAGGTCTGGAGGATGAGGAGAAGGATCCCCGTTCACAGCAGGGTGGCACCCAAATCAGATCACGTGCATCACTGGAGTGTTCTGCAGTAAACATTTTACAATTTTTGACATGAATAAACCCCTGCTCTGCATAGGTGACAGGGACTTACATTTCTAAACTTCGTCTTTAATTGGCCCTTTCATTCGATCCTTCTGCTTTAATAGCTTCTCCCACATTTCCGCTTCATCCCATTGCAGCCATTGACCTCCCTTGGATGTGGTCTCTCTTTCTCACGCTCCCTCTCTGGCGTGGAACCCTGATTCGCCGCTAACCGTGATCACCATGGTAGGCACAGAAAAGAACATGGAAACTTGATAGAGCAGATATCCAAATAGATGGTGAACATCACGAGGACGTGCAACATGGTGGAGCAGTAAGTGTGCACACGCCTACATGAACTGACTGACAGGGGTCAGCCCCTGCAACTTCTGGGTCTCCAAATTGGGCACATGGCCTGAGCTTGCCCTTTACCCCTTGGAGGTGCTGGCCTGCCCTGCAGCCGGTGTATTGTCTGAACGTGTGTTTAGCACGGCTGGAGGGCGTTATCACAGGTTATATTTCCCAATGTTTTGGGGTGTACCCTAATTAAAAAATATATAAATAAATTTAAAACCAAAAAGCAGTGTAGGCTACCTCCTCCTCCTCCTCCACCGCCGCTTCCACCTACACCGCCACATCCACCGCCTCCTCAACCTCCTACTCCATATGGACCTCGTCCTCCTAGATCAAGATTATTAGTTTTAATTTTTACGTATTTTATGTTATTTAAAGTCATTTCCCTCTCCACATTTGTTTGCAGCGCACTTGCCATGCTCTTAACCACATTTTGATGCCATTTTCAGCCCTCTAGCCCTTTCCATAACATTTTTACAGCCATCCTGTTCCTTGTTCCTGTGGTGGTTACGGTGTCGAGCGGAGTGCTTGGAGCCCTCGGGAAGCACTAGGAGCACCCATCAACGGAGGTACCCAGTCGGGTGCCAGGAGATCCGTTACAGTGGTGGCAGCAGTGGGATGGTGTCCTAGTGCGAGGAGGAGCAGCTCGGAGACACAGTTCGTGGAGTATATGGAGGGCAACGCTAGTATCCGAACAGCGCCCCTGGATACAGCAGGATGGAATCAGCTAGTCTTCGGACAGTGTTCCATGGCGAGGAGGCGGCCGCGGACTACAGGGATGCAGACAGAAAGGAAGTCTGGTATGATGCCCTGGAAAATGCCCAGTGGCGGCGAGGTGAGAGTCTCCTCAGTTATGATCAGCGGCTACAGAAGCGTGTGGTGATGCGGATGGGTCTCTTGGGAGAGCAGCCCCTGGACGAGTGGGTAACAGAACTCCAGAGCCTGGTATGTAAGGAGCTTTGGCTAGAGGACGCTTACCGGGCCCTAAGGTGGCATGTCATTCAACATCCCCCCTGGACGGCCGAGCACGACTTACCTGAAGGGAAGGATTAGGATGGACCTGGGTTACTATGAGAGGCCTTGGAGGAGGACATTGATCTCGGCAGCATGGAGGAGTCTAGGTTTTGGGACATCTATGACTACTGGATGGGCATGCATGTTTATGCTGGCGGATGGGAGGTGAGCAAAGACATGACCCACCTGGTAACAAGGGAGTGGGAGCTGGAGCAGACCTACCAACACCTGCTCAGCTCCGTTCATCCCCAACCTACCCGACAAGCAGAGCCAGATCTGCCCCCCTACAACTGGAAAGACTTGACGGCGATACCCCCTGCTTTCCTACCAACTCCCATAGTAGGGAACTTCATCGACTGGTTCTGGGAAGACCTCCCGACGGCAGGTAGAGATAGGACCGAAGTCTCTTCACCGGCCCTACAGGGATGCTGGGCAGCCGGCCCAGATCCCCAACTACAGCCAGCGTTACCTGGAGTTCAGACAGTCGGTCTGACTCCCCATCGGCAGCTTACTGTCACGGCGGGGAGCGGGGAAAACCCCCCACCGTGCAATGGAAGTGGCTGCAAAGCAAGATAGCAGGGCACAAGGAGCTGGTCACCACCTAAAGTAACCCTGAGCTCTCCCTGGACTCAGATGGTAAGGGGGCTCATGCTCACGAACCTAGGACCCTACTATCCCTGTAATGCCCTAGGCCAAACGACAGGGCAGAGACCACCCATTCATCCTACACCACGGATGAAAAGGTGTCTCCAGAGACCCAGTGGCAGACAGGAAGCAAGACCATGGGATAAACAGTACGGCAGGTAAGTTACACAGCAACATAACTATGCAATCCACACTTACCTGCCGTAGCCAAGATGGAATGAGGCTCCAGGCTGGGAAACCCACAGTCTTGTCTTCGCTTAAACCCCTCCGGGAAAGCACGCCCCTTGCGGAGCCCAGACACCACCAGAAAACCTCCATACACCAACCACACCTATACAACATACACCAGGTGGGGGAGGAAAACAGAGACACATCGGAGGGGACACACAGCCATGGCAAGGAATCAATATAATAAATAAGGGTGACTCACACAGACACAAAGACATACCGCCAGGGAGCAGAGCTCTTACTCAGGCAGACAACTAAATAAGACTGACCACTAACCCTAACCCTAACCCTAACCCGTGACACTTACCTTACAGGGAGAGATGACAGCCGGTCTCTCTACCCAGCGGCAGACAGGATCACAGGGAGAGGAGATTGTCGGTCCCCCGTCCCTGCAGCAACCAGCATTACTAGGAGTGGAGATGGTCGCCCCCACTACCCAGCACCAGGCAGCGTTACCGAGAGTCGAGACAGTTGGTCTGACTCCCCAGTAGCAGTGGGTTGTAAAGGGAGAAGAGACAACCGGTCTCTCTCCCCAACCACAGGGGGACAGCACCCCTAACTCCGATGGTGCAGATGGGACCACGGTCTCTGCACCAGACCTTCCGAGATGCTGGACGGCCGGTACAGATCCCCCACCAACCCCGCAGGAATGCCAGGAGGAGGATGTAAGCGATTCCTCCTCTCCACAGCCGATCTGCAACAAGGTCCTGGGGTTAGGATTCCCTGACCACATTCCAGTGGAAGAGCTGGCATCTGGGCAGAGCGCAGTCTGCCTCTGCCCTCCCCTACCCTCTTGTCCAGAGCCTGACTCCCCACAGGCTACCCCAGCGAAAGAGCTGTCACCTGGGCAGAGCGTAGTCTGCCTCTGTCCTCCCCTATCCTCTTGTTCAGAGCCTGACTCCCCACAGGCTACCCCAGCGAAAGAGCTGGCACCTGGGCAGAGCGTAGTCTGCCTCTGTCCTCCCCTATCCTCTTGTCCAGAGCCAGACTCCCCACAGGCTACCCCAGCGAAAGAGCTGGCACCTGGGCAGAGCGCAGTCTGCCTCTGCCCTCCCCTATCCTCTTGTCCAGAGCCTGACTCCCCACAGGCTACCCCAGCGAAAGAGCTGGCACCTGGGCAGAGCGTAGTCTGCCTCTGTCCTCCCCTATCCTCTTGTCCAGAGCCAGACTCCCCACAGGCTACCCCAGCGAAAGAGCTGGCACCTGGGCAGAGCGCAGTCTGCCTCTGCCCTCCCCTATCCTCTTGTCCAGAGCCTGACTCCCCACAGGCTACCCCAGCGGAAGAGCTGGCATCTGGGCAGAGCGCAGTCTGCCTCTGTCCTCCCCTATCCTCTTGTTCAGAGGCTGACTCCCCACAGGCTACCCCAGCGGAAGAGCTGGCATCTGGGCAGAGCGCAGTCTGCCTCTGTCCTCCCCTATCCTCTTGTTCAGAGGCTGACTCCCCACAGGCTACCCCAGCGGAAGAGCTGGCATCTGGGCAGAGCGCAGTCTGCCTCTGCCCTCCCCTATCCTCTTGTTCAGAGGCTGACTCCCCACAGGCTAGTCTAGCTGATGCGCTGGCACCAGGGCAGAGTACCGCTGATCCCTGCCCACAAAGCAACCTCCTCTCCAAGCCAGGGAGAAACACAGAGACCGGGAGTACCAGTTACTAACACAACCTTGGTGGACTCACTGGACAGAGACAGGCTACCGAATTCAACTGGTCCAGTATTTGGTTGTGGGTGGGCTGCCAGACTAACTCAGGTACCGACCGGCGTGAGGTCAGGTGTCTGGTTAGTCTTCCCTGGGAGGGGGAGATGTGTGGCAAAAATAACCTCGCCACTGGGTTTTGGAGGGGCCTCTTGCCTCAGGATTATGGCCCATATACTAACTTTAAAAGAGAAGACAGACCGGCGGCACACCCTAAATCTATGGAACTGTTGTGGGCAGGAAAACCATGCTTGCGGTCGGCCAAATGGGTCTTCCATGGAATTCGGGAACCCCTGCTCGGATCTGGGTGATTTTTGGATATGTTGTTCGCCCAGATCAGAGATATCCATAGATGTATAAATTATGGGGATATGTGGGGTTTTGAGGGGTTTTCTGTGTTTTGGGAAAAATGTGTGTTTTCTGCCTGTGAGTGACTAAGTTAGCCCATTATGTTTGGTAATTGTATTTTGTTGATTGTGTTACAGACAGAGGGAAGGGGCTTTTGTGTACAATTGCTGGGAAGGTTTCAATACTGTAAATGCATGTGATTGGCTAATCTATAAACTGTCACAGTCTTCTACAAGGTCCCCAGGGAGTGTCCCTTGCTGGAAGACCTGCATAAAAGGCTGAAAAATAACCCATTAAAGAGTTCCTGTTTTACATTCCCCATAGAGCCTCGTCTCATGTGTGGGGGATTGCTATACGCTGTATACTCCCCTGGCTATAACCCCTAGCTCTTGTAAGAGCTGTTCCTGGTCCTTGTTCCTGTGGTGGTTACGGTGTCGAGCGGAGTGCTTGGAGCCCTCGGGAAAAAACTTCAGAAAAGTCGCGGCCCTCTTGTTCTTGAAGCCCTTCCAGGGCTTTAGTGATCCTCCGTCAGCATGGAAGGGGGTCTGTAACTAACTGTGGTCCATTCCACACTTCGCCCAGAACACAGTCCTGCTAGGTTACAACTATTGCCATTGCAGCACTACACTGTCTATGGGGCATCCACTATTGGCTGCTTCCAGTGTTGCTGGCACATGGGCGATTATTGGCATTTAGTCTAAGTTCATATTCTGGATTTCATGATGCGTGAGATGAGTGGCACGACTGATATTTACCGTATTTCGCTCCCATAATGGATCCTATCCTCAGCCCTATAGTATCCTTTACAACACATTAGCTTTGGTTTAGGACCTTGGGTTGCCGGCATACGGTTGTGACGCTCTATCACATGACTCGTCATGTGATTGAGGGCGCTTGCGCGGTTTCGGGACTCCCGATCATGTGACCGCTATGTCGAATACGTGATTTCCGGGAATCTCGTTCTACAACTCGCGCATGCGCAGAGACAGACGGGAGACGCCACTCACCACACGCATACTGCCGGATGGATACTCGGCTCAGGTGCAGGGTAGGTTCCCTTACGTCCTAACCAGTGGCACAGATGGGGTATTCTGCCCCTGTGGACTGGTTAGGACAGGTGGAAGTTTTAATGAAATAATAAAAAACTGACATATACACGCCCTCCCTGCCCCAATAAAGAGGGGAGTGACCCTCCGGACATCGTGTTTTTTTCTGTCCTGCGGACAAGACAGGACGGGTGGTTCACTCCTCCATCCCTTCGGTGGAGAGAGTGTTTTTTATTTTTTCCCCTCTGGGAGCGGGTTCCGCTCCTCCTACGCCGCCTGAGATCTAGGATTCCTTAGCTGGAGTTCAGTCTTACCTCATTCGGGGTCTGAAGCGGCGGTAGCGGCGTCCCGCATGTTCTGCTGGGCGCCGCCATCTTGCGGAAGTGACGTCAGGTGACGTCACTTCCGGTTTTTTCTCCGGCCGATCGCAGTAGCGTCGGCCGGGGAGTATTTCTCTGTTTAGGGCTGTTGGGTGCCTTTATATGATTCAGGGGTCCCTCTCTGGGTTCCAGAGGATGTTTTTGTTTTTTTTACTCAGATCTAAGGAATAGGCTTTAGAGGTTTACCCCACCCCTTTTTGGGCGGGGCTTCCGTTTGGCGCCCAAACACCCTTTTTAAACATGGTCAGGCTCCAGGTTCAGTCTCCTGGAGCGCAGTTTTCTGTTAACCTTGAGTCGTGTGGTTGGTGCTAGAGTTGTTTGCGTGCAAACCTCTGTATTGCTGAAAAACCTTTTCCTTTATAATAGAGCTTGCTAGGATCTTCTGGGTAAAGATCCTGAAGCTTGCGGTTAAAGGTCTTTTTTTCTTGAATTATGCTTAAATTCATATCTCTTCTGTTTTTCAGCCATGTCTTCTACCGGGGACGGTGAGCGAGAGCCCAGCAGGAAGTCCGCTGGCAAGAGACGTCACCTGCAGTGCCATGACTGCCAGATCGTGCTGGAGGACTCCTACGATTTTTCCCGGTGCCCACCCTGTAGGGCCAAGACACTCCCCCAGCTGGAGCCATCGGTCCACGACGTTGTCGATTGGGTAAAGGGCTATATGGAGACTAATATGAACCAGGTGAACGCCTCCATACAAGAGCTGAAGAATACCCTGGTTTCTAAACGCCATTGTCCCTCCTCCCCCCATCGGGCGATGGAGGTATCGGGGTGTCAGGAGGCGAGAGACGGTTCAGCCTCTTCCTCCTCGGATGAGGAGGACGGGTTTTCATATTTTTTTCCGCTGGAGAAAGCCCAGCGGCTACTAAAATCCGTCCGGTCGGGGGACCAGGACGTTGATCTGGGGGAAGCCTCATCCTCTGCCTCTAGGGGGCCTAGGGCCTTTAAAGCAGATGGTTCTCTCCTGTCTCTGATGAAGACGGAATGGAGAAAGCCGGAGAAGGGTCCAGTGTTGACCAAAAGATTCAAGGCAGTGTTTCCGGTCAAAGAAGATCAAGTATCTTCCTGGGGGCCTGTCCCCATGGTGGACATGGCGATTGCAAAACTATAGAGAAGGACCCTGATCCCATCAGACGACGGGTCAAGTTTGCAAGACCCAATGGATCGGAAGGCGGATTGCGCCCTTAGGCGCGCTTATTCCTCAGCCTCGGCCTCCGCCTCGGTTGCGATTTCTTCGTCTGAAGTGGCGAATTTTCTGAAAACAATGTTCACCCAGATTCAGTCTGCCCTAGACCAGGGGGTCTCTAGGGACGACATTCTGGCCTCATGTAAGACGGCCAGCCTTGCCATAGACTTCCTGTGTGACGCAGCTCCACAACAGTTGAAGCTGGCATCTAAGTCCATGGCTCTCTCAACCGCGGGCAGGCGTCCGCTTTGGTTGAAACCTTGGAAGGCCGATACGACCTCAAAGCACAAACTTTGTGCCATGGCATATGAACCCGGCAAACTCTTTGGTGCAGAGCTTGACCAAATAATGGAAGGGCTGTGAGACAAGAAGGCCAAGTCCCTTCCCCAGCAGTCCTTTCGTGGTCGGGGCAAGGGGTTTGGTTCCAGGGCGGAACCTCAACCCAGAGCCCAGAGGAATTGGGGCTCCCGTAGAGGAGGAAAATCCTCTCGGGTTCTAGACCCCCCAAGAAGTCCTCGGCGCTCTGATTGCGGGCCTCCTCGAGGCTCTTGGTATTTAGCCGGTCTGACTGGAAATCCAAGGCTCCCTTCTCCCCACATTCCCGTAGGCGGTCGCCTACAGCACTTTCTACCTTGTTGGCAGGATCATATCCAGGACAGTTGGGTCCTGCGTGTAATTTCTCAGGGCTACCTTGTGGACTTGAGCAGTCCGCCTCCGGACAAGTTCGTCCAAACAAGGCTTCTTCCCAGCAACAAGCAAAAGATTCTAGAAAATTACGTGCTAGAATACTTCCAGAGGGGGGCCTTAGAAGAGGTTCCTCTCCAAGAGAGGGGAACAGGTATCTACTCCCCAGTTTTCCTGGTACCCAAGAATACCGGAGATTGGAGGATGATTATAGATTTGAGGTTCTTCAACCGTTTCATAAAACAAAAGAAGTTCCGTATGGAAACTATCCAGTCGGTGACCAATCTTCTTATGCCGGGAGATTTCTTGGCAACCCTAGACCTCAAAGATGCTTATCTCCATATTCCCATCCATCCTGGGTCCAGAAGATTCTTAAGGATCGCGGTAAACATCGGGCAGGGGGGGGGGGGGGGGGTCATAAAACATTTTCAGTTTCTGGCCCTCCCGTTTGGGATTTCTTCAGCCCCACACACTTTCACCAAAGTGGTGTGTGGCGGAACCCACCTCGCCACTGGGCATTGGAGAGGCCTGGCTACCCGCCTCCTGCCTACTGACTATGGCCCCTGGTGAATTGGTACGTTGAATGCAATTTGGGCATGTGGTATTTTGTATTGCTGTGTGTTGTGGACTGTATATATCTTGCCCTGGCTGTAAAGTTTGCTAGGTTACAGGCATTGTTGTTCTGTGCCTCTTCTCCTCCCCCTTTTTCCTGTCCCATTGTTTCCCCAGCAAGGTGTTGTCGCAGGGACACCAGTTTAACCACCTCCCGACCGCCTAACGCACGGATGCGTCCGGAAGGTGGTTGATTCATTCCTCCTGGAAGCATCCGTGCGTCACCTCGCGAGACGCGAGATTTCCTGTGAACGCGCGCACACAGGAACGGAAGGTAAGCGTGTGGATCTCCAGCTTGCCAGCGGCGACCGCTGGCAGGCTGGAAATGTGATTTTTTTTAACCCCTAACAGGTATATTAGACTCTGTTATGATAACAGCGTCTAATATACCTGCCACCTGGTCCTCTGGTGGTCCCTTTTGTTTAGATCGACCACCAGAGGACACAGGCAGCTCAGTAAAGTAGCACCAAACACCACTACACTACACTCCCCCCTGTCACTTATTAACCCCTTATGAACCACTGATCACCGCTGATCACCCCAGATCACCCCATATAGACTCCCTGATCACCCCCTGCCATTGATCACCCCCCTGTCATTGATCACCCCCTGTAAGGCTCCATTCAGAGGTCCGTATGAATTTTACGGATCCACTGATAGATGGATCGGATCCGCAAAACACGTACGGACGTCTGAATGGAGCCTTACAGGGGAGTGATCAATGACGGAGGTGATCACCCCATATAGACTCCTTGATCACCCCCCTGTCATTGATCACCCCCCTGTCATTGATCACCCCCTGTAAGGCTCCATTCAGACGTCCGTATGAATTTTACGGATCCACTGATAGATGGATCGGATCCGCAAAACACATACGGACGTCTGAATGGAGCCTTACAGGGGAGTGATCAATGACGGAGGTGATCACCCCATATAGACTCCTTGATCACCCCCCTGTCATTGATCACCCCCCTGTCATTGATCACCCCCTGTAAGGCTGCATTCAGATGTCCGTATGATTTTTACGGATCCACTGATACATGGATCGGATCCGCAAAACACATACGGACATCTGAATGGAGCCTTACAGGGGGGTGATCACCCCATATAGACTCCCTGATCACCCCCCTGTCATTGATCACCCCCCTGTAAGGCTGCATTCAGATGTCCGTATTATTTTTACGGATCCACTAATACATGGATCGGATCCGCAAAACACATACGGACATCTGAATGGAGCCTTATAGGGGGGTGATCAATGACAGGGGGGTGATCACCCCATATAGACTCCCTGATCACCCCCCTGTCATTGATCACCCCCCTGTCATTGATCACCCCCCCCCCCCTGTAAGGCTCCATTCAGACATTTTTTTGGCCCAAGTTAGCGGAAATTTATTTTTTTTCTTACAAAGTCTCATATTCCACTAACTTGTGTCAAAAAATAAAATCTCACATGAACTCACCATACCCCTCACGGAATCCAAATGCGTAAAATTTTTTAGACATTTATATTCCAGACTTCTTCTCACGCTTTAGGGCCCCTAGAATGCCAGGGCAGTATAAATACCCCACATGTGACCCCATTTCGGAAAGAAGACACCACAAGGTATTCGCTGAGTGGCATTTTGAGTCCATGAAAGATTGAAATTTTTGTCCCAAGTTAGCGGAAAGGGAGACTTTGTGAGAAAAAATATATATATCAATTTCCGCTAACTTGTGCCAAAAAAAATAAAAAATCTATGAACTCGCCATGCCCCTCATTGAATACCTTGGGGTGTCTTCTTTCCAAAATGGGGTCACATGTGGGGTATTTATACTGCCCTGGCATTCTAGGGGCCCTAAAGCGTGAGAAGAAGTCTGGGATCCAAATGTCTAAAAATGCCCTCCTAAAAGGAATGTGGGCCCCTTTGCGCATCTAGGCTGCAAAAAAGTGTCACACATGTGGTATCGCCGTACTCAGGAGAAGTTGGGCAATGTGTTTTGGGGTGTCATTTTACATATACCCATGCTGGGTGAGATAAATATCTTGGTCAAATGCCAACTTTGTATAAAAAATGGGAAAAGTTGTCTTTTGCCGAGATATTTCTCTCACCCAGCATGAGTATATGTAAAAAGACACCCTAAAACACATTGCCCAACTTCTCCTGAATACGGCGATACCACATGTGTGACACTTTTTTGCAGCCTAGGTGGGCAAAGGGGCCCACATTCTAAAGAGCACCTTTAGGATTTCACAGGTCATTTACCTACTTACCACACATTAGGGCCCCTAGAATGCCAGGGCAGTATAACTACCCCACAAGTGACCCCATTTTGGAAAGAAGACACCCCAAGGTATTCCGTGAGGGGCATGGCGAGTTCTTAGAATTTTTTATTTTTTGTCACAAGTTAGCGGAAAATGATGATTTTTTTTTTCTTACAAAGTCTCATATTCCACTAACTTGTGACAAAAAATAAAAACTTCCATGAACTCACTATGCCCATCACGAAATACCTTGGGGTGTCTTCTTTCCAAAATGGGGTCACTTGTGGGGTAGTTATACTGCCCTGGCATTTTAGGGGCCCGAATGCGTGAGAAGTGGTTTGAAATCAAAATCTGTAAAAAATGGCCGGTGAAATCCGAAAGGTGCTCTTTGGAATGTGGGCCCCTTTGCCCACCTAGGCTGCAAAAAAGTGTCACACATCTGGTATCACCGTACTCAGGAGAAGTTGGGCAATGTGTTTTGGGGTGTCTTTTTACATATACCCATGCTGGGTGAGAGAAATATCTTGGCAAAAGACAACTTTTCCCATTTTTTTATACAAAGTTGGCATTTGACCAAGATATTTATCTCACCCAGCATGGGTATATGTAAAATAACACCCCAAAACACATTGCCCAACTTCTCCTGAGTACGGAGATACCAGATGTGTGACACTTTTTTGCAGCCTAGGTGGGCAAAGGGGCCCACATTCCAATGAGCACCTTTCGGATTTCACCGGTCATTTTTTACACATTTTGATTTCAAACTTCTTACCACACATTTGGGCCCCTAGAATGCCAGGGCAGTATAACTACCCCACAAGTGACCCCATTTTGGAAAGAAGACACCCCAAGGTATTCGCTGATGGGCATAGTGAGTTCATGGAAGTTTTTATTTTTTGTCACAAGTTAGTGGAATATGAGACTTTGTAAAAAAAAAAAAAAAAAAAAAAATCATCATTTTCCACTAACTTGTGACAAAAAATAAAAAATTCTAGGAACTCGCCATGCCCCTCACGGAATACCTTGGGGTGTCTTCTTTCCAAAATGGGGTCACTTGTGGGGTAGTTATACTGCCCTGGCATTCTAGGGGCCCAAATGTGTGGTAAGAAGTTTGAAATCAAAATGTGTAAAAAATGACCGGTGACCCCATTTTGGAAAGAAGACACCCCAAGGTATTCGCTGATGGGCATAGTGAGTTCATAGAAGTTTTTATTTTTTGTCACAAGTTAGTGGAATATGAGACTTTGTAAAAAACTAACTTATATAACTACCCCAAAAAATAAAAAGTTCTATGAACTCACTATGCCCATCAGCGAATACCTTAGGGTGTCTACTTTCCGAAATGGGGTCATTTGTGGGGTGTTTGTACTGTCTGGGAATTGGAGAACCTCAGGAAACATGACAGGTGCTCAGAAAGTCAGAGCTGCTTCAAAAAGCGGAAATTCACATTTTTGTACCATAGTTTGTAAACGCTATAACTTTTACCCAAACCATTTTTTTTTTACCCAAACATTTTTTTTTTTATCAAAGACATGTAGAACAATAAATTTAGAGAAAAATTTATATATGGATGTCTTTTTTTGCAAAATTTTTCAACTGAAAGTGAAAAATGTCATTTTTTTGCAAAAAAATCGTTAAATTTCGATTAATAACAAAAAAAGTAAAAATGTCAGCAGCAATGAAATACCACCAAATGAAAGCTCTATTAGTGAGAAGAAAAGGAGGTAAAATTCATTTGGGTGGTAAGTTGCATGACCGAGCAATAAACGGTGAAAGTAGTGTAGGTCAGAAGTGTAAAAAGTGGCCTGGTCATTAAGGGTGTTTAAGCTAAGGGGGCTGAGGTGGTTAAACCAGCTGCTCTGTCCCTCCTCAATCTCCCATCAGCCCTTTCTATTGTCTGGCCCCATCCTTCCTGGTACCATAGTCCTAGGTGCCCTATTTTATGTAAATTAGGCTGTTGGGGGGTTTAAAGTAGGTGTGCTGTGTCTAAATAAAGTCAGTTCCTGTTTTAACCCTCAAGGTGAAGTGTCGTCTCATTCTTGGGGGAGGATTTATGGTATGCTGTCCCAGTTTGACTGCTAGGAGTGTAAACCTATTCGTATGGTTTCCTATTCAACTGTCTACAGCATTCATATGCTTGAGAGGATTTATATGCTTCTTCGGTTCGGTGATTGTGGTGTCTGCCAGAGTGCCTGGAAACCTCAGGAAAACGCTAGGAGCATCCGTCAACGGAGGTACTCAGTCGGGGTGCCAGGTGATCCGTTACATGGTGGTCTCTGTGGTGGCCGCGCTAAGGCTTCAGGGCCTGAGTATAGTTCTATACCTGGACGACTGGCTCCTCAGAGCTACTTCCCAAGCGATCCTGTCCCAACACATCCAACAGGCTGTCACATTCCTGCATCTGTTGGGATGGATAATCAATTGGGACAAATCCCAACTTCAACCAGCCACCTCGGTAAGGTTCCTGGGGTTCATGGTGGATTCAGTCAGGATGAAGATTCATCTCACTCCCGAAAGAAGGCAATCCGTGCAACAGACAGCCCGTTCTCTTTCTGTACCAAAACAGGTAACGATTCGAACATGGATGAAAATGTTGGGACTAATGTCTTCAACCGCTCAGGCGGTACCTTGGGCATTATGGCATCTACGTCCGCTCCAGTCTGAAGTACTAGCCAAGTGGAATCACAGTCCATTGGGACTCAATTCCGTGCTCTCCCTGCCTTACAAAGTCTGATCCTCTCTAAGGTGGTGGTCCCACCTCAAGGACGGCAAGTCCCTGATCCAGCCCTCTTGGATCATACTTACTTCAGACGCATCCCTAGTAGGCTGGGGTAACATAGTACATAACATAGTAACATAGTACATAAGGCCGAAAAAAGACATTTGTCCATCCAGTTCGGCCTATCATCCTGCAAGATGATCCAGAGGAAGGCAAAAAAAACCTGTGAGGTAGAAGCCAATTTTCCTCACTTTAGGGGAATAAAAAATTCCTTCCCGACTCCAATCAGGCAATCAGAATAACTCCCTGGATCAACGACCCCTCTCTAGTAGCCAGGAAGGCGCTAACAGACAGGCAAAACAAGCAATTGCTTGGGGCCCCGAGCTGGCCCGGGGCCAAGCAAGCCGGTCATTGTTTTGCTTCCTTTAAGGCTGAGTAACTCAGAAGATCCGATGGTATATTCTAACCCCCAGGCGTTCCCATGGTGACGGGGACGCTTGCCTGGGGGTTAGAATATACCATCGGATCTGAGTTTTCACAAGCTCAGTGAGATCGTAAAAACTCAAATCCGATGGTATATTCTAACCCCCAGGCGTTCCCATGGTGACAGGGACGCTTGCCTGGGGGTTAGAATATACAGGGCCACGCCGCTCACAGCAGTATATTTATAAACTAATCAGTAACTACTTTAACTTTAATCATTGCTCATTGCTGAGCTCTTTACTTGGATTATTTGGATATCTTACTTTGTCTTAGCTCCGGTAATAGCAGGCAGTGCGGGGGGCGGCGCTCACTCACTGACGTCACGCGCCTGCTCCTCCCACTAGGCGGCGCAGGCGCGTGACGTCAGTGAGTGAGCGCCACCCCCCTCACTGCCTGCTATTACCGGAGCTAAGACAAAGTAAGATATCCCATATCCAAATAAATTATAATCCAAGTAAAGAGCTCAGCAATGAGCAATGATTAAAGTTAAAGTAGTTACTGATTAGTTTATAAATATACTGCTGTGAGCGTCGGGGAGGGGGATCTGTGGATGCCACTGTAGGGGGATCTGTGGATGCCATCCACAGATCCCCCTACAGTGCCATCCACAGATCCCCCCCGTCACGAGGGTGTCAAGAGCCACGTCTGACTCCGTTATACCCGGGGTCAGGAAGTCGCAGCGGGTGGCTGCGCGCTCTATGTATAAAGATAGTGCTGTTTCTTAATGGTAGCTTTATGTGTTTGCCTTGCAACCCTTTTGGCTCACTCCGGGATCCGTAGCTTCTTTTCCTCAGCTGTTCCTTGTCCAGCACTCCTAACCTCCTTATATTCCCCTCTCTCACTTCTCTGGTTGCCAGATATAGAGCTTCCTGCCTGGACATCTATTCTGACCCACTGGAGCTGTGTAGCTGTGTTCCCTGGTTGTTGTTCCAGAACGTTACCCTCCAGATCCCTGTTGGGCCTTTGTGGTCTGCTGTGGTCGCCCACCTGGGTGTATGTGTTTGTCTGTATTGTCTGTCCTCTCCCTGGTGTTTCCCTCTTAGTGTCAGTGGTGCGGACTAGTGATCCCACCGCCCCGTTCACTATCTAGTGCTCATTTTAGGGAAAGCCAGGGTTTAGGCACGTGATCGCCGCACGGGTGAGGAACCCGTCTAGGGACGTCAGGGCAGTCAGGTGCCAGCCGCAAGGTGAGTTAGGGGTCACCACCTTTCCCTCTCCCTTGGACAGGGCCTTCCCATTTCCCTCCCTTTGCGTGACGCCGGTCATTACATTATATCTGGCCCTTATTTTGTGTAGGTAAAAAAATATATATACTTTTTCTTTCTACCTACTTAGAATCCAGTATGGATCCAATTGCTGCTTTGTCAAAGCAACTTCAAGGCCTGTCTTTGGAGGTGGCAGGATTGAAGGCGTCGGTCCTCCAGCAACAGCAGCGATTACAACAGACCGCAAGCCCAGCGGTTGCTACGGGTAACCAGGTTGTTGCGGAACCCAAGGTTGCTCTTCCTGACAGATTTTCTGGGGGAAGGGACAAGTTTGTGACGTTCCGTGAGGCCTGTAAATTATATTTTAAGCTGCGCCCTTACTCCTCTGGTAATGAAGAACAGCGGGTGGGGGTTGTTATTTCCCTGCTGCAGGGGGACCCGCAGTCCTGGGCGTTCTCTTTACCCACTGATTCCGAGGCTCTCCAGTCAGTGGATGAATTTTTTGGGGCCTTGGGTCTCATATATGACGACCCTGACCGAGTCGCAATTTGTGTTGCCAGCGGTTGTTGTTTTTGGCGTTAAGACGGAGACTATTTCTTTCTTTCTAGACAGTGGAGCAGGGGTAAATTTGATAGATGCCCATTTTGCCCGCACTATGGGTTTGTCTCTCTGTACGCTACAGAGACCTATTCCCATATTCACTATTGATTCTGCTCCTCTGTCTCAGAGAAACCTCACCCACATTGTCCATAATTTACACCTTCGGGTAGGGGACCATCATAACGAGATGCTTTCATGTTATGTTCTGGAGGGGCTTCACACTCCTGTGGTGTTGGGCCTTCCCTGGTTGGTAGCGCACAATCCAGTGGTGGATTGGCAGGCCAGGGAGATATTGGAGTGGAGTGAGCAGTGCAGAGAGAATTGCTTAAATAGCAATTGCTTAGTCGCCTCCATAGATACCCTACCTACATTTGTTTCGGACTTTGAGGACGTTTTTTCTGAAAAGGGTTGCCAGAAGTTACCACCTCACCGTCCTTATGATTGCCCGGTTAACCTGATTCCCGGTGCAAAATTACCCAAGACCAGGTTATATAATCTTTCGGGTCCGGAGAGACAAGCCATGAAAGATTATATCTCCGAGAGCTTGGCTAAGGGACACATCAGACCCTCTTCTTCACCCGTGGCTGCAGGGTTTTTCTTCGTTAAAAAGAAAGATGGGGGCCTGCGTCCTTGCCTAGATTTTCGCGAATTAAACCGGATAACCATCCGAGACCCTTACCCTCTTCCTCTCATTCCTGACCTCTTTAATCAGATTGCGGGTGCTAGGTGGTTCTCCAAACTTGATCTTAGGGGGGCCTACAATCTGCACAAGATAAAAAAAGGCTCCAGAACCAGAAGGACATAGTGAAAAAATCCCGGTCTTTATTTTCGTCACCAAGATACAGGTGGATACAGCAAACAGTGACACTGGATCCCACTTTATCCCCACGATCTACGCGTTTCGAACGATGTTGTTCTTAGTCATGATCTGAGGTGTCTGGCGTGTACCGGGCTGAAATAAGGCTCACCTCCAAAGTATCCACCCACAGGGAGGGATCTCAGAATCCAGGGCGAACAAAAAATCAGTCCGGTCAACGCAAGACACCTGTGCAAACAAATTCACCTGTGACATAAAAAAAGTTTGTATACCCCACAGTGCTACAAAGTATAATACAAGGTATATATAATACAAAATATAAAATTATGTAGTTATTCTCCTCTAGAAAAAGAGTATATTAGTTTATAAAGTATAATTTATGACTGAAGAACCTTACATGGTGTAGATACACTGATATTGCTCACTGAAAGTGAACAAGTAAATAATAAAACAGAACAAGAATAAACACAGAATAAATATGAGAACAAAGTTGACATACATCAAAACTGGCAGTTTTCTATGGTCCGGGCCTACAATCTGATTCGTATCAAGGAGGGGATGAGTGGAAGACAGCTTTTAACACCCCTGAGGGGCATTATGAAAATCTAGTTATGCCTTTCGGTCTGACCAATGCTCCTGCCGTCTTCCAACATTTCGTTAATGACATTTTTAGTCATCTTATCGGCAGGTTTGTGGTAATATACCTAGATGATATTTTAATTTATTCGCCTGATCCGAAAACACATGTGGTGCATGTCAGGCAAGTACTGCAGGTCCTATGGACGAATAAATTATATGCGAAAATTGAAAAGTGTGTCTTCGCCGTTCAGGAAATACAGTTCCTAGGGTATTTATTATCTGCTTCAGGTTTCCGTATGGATCCTAGGAAGGTCCAGGCAATTTTAGATTGGGATCTTCCTGAGAACCTCAAAGCACTGCAACTAGGGATGAGCGAACCCGAACTGTATAGTTCGGGTTCGTACCGAATTTTGGGGTGTCCGTGACACGGACCCGAACATTTTCGTAAAAGTCCGGGTTCGGGGTTCGGCGCTTTCTTGGCGCTTTTTGAAAGGCTGCAAAGCAGCCAATCAACAAGCGTCATACTACTTGCCCCAAGAGGCCATCACAGCCTTGCCTACTATTGGCATGGCTGTGATTGGCCAGTGCAGCATGTGACCCAGCCTCTATATAAGCTTGGGTCACGTAGCGCCGCACGTCACTCTGCTGATACAAGCGTAGGGAGAGGTTGCAGCTGCGATGTTAGGGCGAGATTAGGCAGATTAACTCCTCCAAAAGACTTCATTCTGTGATCGATCTGCAGCTGTGGATCATTGAAGTGCTAATATCGACTTGCTCACTTTTTTGAGGCTGCCCAGAGCGTTTTTAGATCACTTTTTTCTGGGGTGATCGGCGGCCATTTTGTGGCTTGTGGTGCGCCTACACGAGCTATCACCAAGTGTATTTAACCATCGATAGTGTGGTTATTTTTTGCTATATCCTACATCAGCTGCAGGCTGAGCCTGTGTCACCCAAGTGCATTTAACCATCAACAGTGTGGTTATTTTTTGGCCATATACTACATCAGGTGCAGGCTGAGCCTGTGTCATGGTCTTACCTTCTTGCTGTTCTCCTTCGTTTGACATGTGCTGGCGGCCATCTTGGTTTCTGGGTTTCTTGTAGCCTTCCACCCTGCGGCTCCTCCTTCCCACTGGGAGGAGCTGGATGCCTAGCTCATATATATAGGAGGTCTGTGGCTTCAGTTCCTTGCTTGGTCCTCTTGTGTTCACATGCTTCTAAGACTGCTGCTGCTTCTGGTTCCTGATCCTGGCTTTGTCTGACTACCCTGCTGGTTCCTGATCCTGGCTTCGTCTGACTACCCTTCTGGTTCCTGACCTCTGGCTTCGCAAAGACTCTGCTCGGTTTCACCATCCGTTTGGACTTTTGCTTTACAGCTTTATTTTCAATAAAGCCTTCTTATTTTCTCTTATCTCTTGTTGTACGTCTGGTTCATGGTTCCGTGACATTAGGACCAAGCCATGAATTCTGACGGTACAGGGCCATCCTCGCTACCCACGCTGGTTGCCAGACTTGATCAGCAGGATCACCTGTTGGGTCGGTTCGCTGTGGCATTGCAAACCCTGCTTGAACGCACGGCTCATTTCGCTCCCGTTGCCGATGGGTCGGTTGTCGCTCCTGGGCTCGCTCCTACTGCCGCTCCGGTTGTTGCGCCAGAGTCTACCCCGACACCTGTTGTTGCGCCTGCGGTGTTTCGGGGTATGACCGGTTCTGCCCCTCTTCCACAGCGCTTTGGGGGAGAGCCAACTCAGTGCCGAGGTTTCCTTAACCAGGTGGGCATTTATTTCGAGTTGCTGCCACATGCCTTTCCTACTGAGAGATCAAAGGTGGGCTTCTTGATCTCGCTGCTCTCGGACAAGGCCTGGGCCAGTCCTTTATGGGAGAACAACAATCCGGTGGTTGCCGAGTTTTCCGGTTTTGTTGCTTCTCTTCGGAAGGTATTCGATGTGCCGGCTCGTGCTGCCTCTGCTGCGAAGCTCCTTATGTCCATCAGACAGGGTTCACGATCCGTAGCTGAATACGCCATTGAGTTTCGTACCCTGGCAGCAGAGGTGGGCTGGAATAATGAGGCTCTGGTCGCTGCTTTCTCTCATGGTCTCTCGGATGCCTTGAAGGATGAGGTTGCAGCTAAGGACCTACCAGTTGAGCTCGAGTCTCTTATTTCTTTCCTGATTTTGATTGACACCAGACTCAGGGAGAGACCTTCCTTTAAGGAGAACCTGCGGAGGTCTTCTAACAGATTGGTGCCTACGTTTGCTGTCCCACCCGTGCCTCCCTCTCCTCCCACGCCTCCTGGGGATGACTTGTCTGGGGGTGAACCCATGCAGCTGGGGTTTGCTCGCCTGTCCGAGGGGGAGAGGGCACTCCGGAGACGCGAGGGCCGATGCATGTACTGTGGTCTCGGTGGGCATTTTCGGTTGGCATGTCCGAACCGTCCGGGAAAACGCTCGTACCTGAGATCCTGTCGGGGGCAGATCTTGGGTGGAGTCTCCTCGTCCCCGGTTTCCCGTGTTGACAAACCACTGATCACTGTTGTCCTCTCCTGGGTCGGGGGCTCGGTGACGACCCAGGCGTTGGTGGACTCTGGTGCTGGTGGTTTGTTCATTGATAGTGTGTTCGCTGCCGCCAATTCCATTCCTCTGCAGGCTCGAGGTTCCTCACTGGCTCTTGAGGCGATAGACGGCAGACCCCTTCTGCCGCCACACGTGACTCATGAGACCCTTCCAGTGGGGATAGCCATTGGTGCCGTTCACAGAGAGTCGGTCTGCCTCCAGGTTATTTCGTCTCCACACTACTCGGTGGTCTTGGGGTACCCCTGGCTCCAGAAGCATAATCCGACTTTCGATTGGAGATCGGTCGAGATCCTCTCGTGGTCACCGCAGTGTGGGGCTAGTTGCATCCATGGGTCTGTCAAGTTGCTGTGTACTTCCTCGGACTCTCTGTTGCCTCCTGAATACGAGGAGTACCGGGATGTATTCGATAAGGTGCGCGCGGTTGCCCTACCTCCGCACCGCCCATACGATTGTGCCATAGAGTTACAATCTGGTGCCGTTCCTCCTCGTGGCAAAGTCTATCCACTGTCGGTAGCGGAGAATGAGGCCATGGAGGAGTACGTGAGGGAGGCGCTTTCACGCGGACACATTCGCAAATCTTCGTCCCCGGCAGGGGCTGGATTTTTCTTTGTGAAAAAGAAGGGCGGTGAGTTGAGGCCTTGCATCGATTACAGGGGTCTCAATCGCATCACGATCAAGAACGCTTACCCGATACCCTTGATTTCCGAGCTGTTCGATCGCCTTAAAGGGGCCACGGTCTTTACCAAACTCGACCTGAGGGCGGCATATAACCTGGTAAGGATCAAGGCGGGCGATGAGTGGAAGACCGCGTTTAACACCAGGATCGGTCATTATGAATCCTTGGTTATGCCCTTTGGGTTGTGCAATGCGCCCGCAGTCTTTCAGGAATTCATCAACGATGTTTTCCGTGACCTGTTGCAGCAGTGTGTGGTGGTCTATTTGGATGACATCTTGGTATATTCTGAATCCATGGAGGCCCACATTCTGGATGTCAGACGAGTGTTGCAACGGTTACGAGAGAACAAGCTGTTCGGTAAGCTTGAGAAATGCGAATTTCACCGATCCCAGGTAACCTTCTTAGGTTACATCATTTCCGCTGAGGGGTTCTCCATGGATCCTGAGAAGGTTTCGGCTGTCTTACAGTGGCCCCAGCCCATTGGTCTTCGTTCCCTGCAGCGCTTTTTGGGCTTTGCCAATTATTATCGGAAGTTCATCAGGGACTTTTCCATGCTGGCCAAGCCTCTCACGGATCTGACCAGGAAGGGCAGTAATTCCCAGGTCTGGCCGCTCGAGGCCATCCGAGCTTTTGAGGCCCTAAAGTCCGCCTTTGTGTCGGCTCCGATTCTGTCGCATCCCAACCCTGGGTTGCCCTTTGTCCTCGAGGTGGACGCGTCTGAGACGGGAGTAGGCGCCCTTCTGTCTCAGCGTAGAACACCAGAGGGTCCTCTGCTTCCTTGTGGGTTTTACTCCCGGAAACTGTCTTCCGCGGAGTGCAACTATCAGATTGGTGACAGGGAGTTATTGGCCATAGTGCAGGCCCTTAAAGAATGGAGGCACTTGCTCGAGGGTTCGGTGGTTCCGGTTCTCATCCTGACGGACCACAAGAATCTGACCTACCTTTCTGAGGCCAAGAGATTGACACCACGTCAGGCCAGATGGGCTCTGTTCTTGTCACGTTTTAATTACGTGGTCTCCTACCTACCCGGTTCCAAGAACATCAGGGCGGATGCCTTATCACGGCAGTACTCCGAGCTGTCCAGGGAGGAGTCGATTCCGACTTCGGTCATTCCTCCGAATCAGATCCTGGCCGCCATTCGCACCAGCCTGACCTCTCCCCTGGGTGAGCAGATTTTGGCGGCTCAATCTGGTGCTCCCTCTGGGAGACCCAACGGCAGATGTTTTGTGCCTGAGGAGTTGCGCACTCGGTTGTTGCGAACCTACCATAACTCCAAGACCGCGGGGCATCCTGGAAAGAATCAGCTGTCCTGGGCTGTTTCACGTCTGTTCTGGTGGCCTTCCCTACGTTCCGACATCGCCGCATATGTAGCGGCATGCTCCGTTTGTGCCCAGAGTAAGTCCCCTCGGCACCTTCCGTTGGGCCTTCTGCAACCCATAGCCACCGGGGAGCGCCCATGGTCACACCTGGGGATGGATTTCATTGTGGACCTCCCTGCATCCCGAGGCCATACGGTCATTCTCATGATTGTGGATCGGTTTTCCAAAATGTGCCACTGTGTTCCTCTCAAGAAGTTACCCTCTGCACAAGAGTTGGCCACGATTTTTGCCAGGGAGGTCTTCCGGTTGCACGGTTTGCCCAAGGAGATTGTGTCGGATCGGGGGAGTCAGTTTGTGTCCAGGTTCTGGCGCGCCTTTTGCTCCCAGTTGGGGATTCATCTCTCCTTCTCCTCGGCCTACCACCCTCAGTCCAATGGGGCCGCAGAACGATCCAATCAGGCCTTGGAGCAATTCCTTCGTTGCTATGTCTCCGACCACCAAGACAATTGGGTTGACCTCCTGCCTTGGGCTGAGTTTGCCAGGAACACGGCGGTGAACTCTTCCTCTGGGACGTCTCCCTTCATGGCCAATTATGGGTTCCAACCTGCCGTGTTACCGGAGGTATTCTCTCCCCAGGATATTCCGGCTGTGGAGGATCACCTTTCCGTCCTACGTGCTTCTTGGGTACAGATCCAGAAGTCCCTTGAGGTCTCTGCGCAGCGCCAGAGACTCCAGGCTGATCGCAGACGAGCGCCTGCTCCTTCCTACCAGGTCGGAGACCGTGTATGGTTGTCCACCCGCAACCTCAACCTTCGAGTGCCCACTCCCAAGCTGGCGCCTCGCTTTGTTGGTCCCTTCCGAGTGCTTCGCAGGGTAAACCCGGTAGCCTATGCCCTTGCGCTTCCTCCCAGCATGCGGATCTCCAACGTGTTTCATGTCTCCCTGTTGAAGCCACTGGTGTGTAATCGTTTCACTTCCTCGGTTCCTCGGCCTCGTCCGGTCCAAGTGGGCAATCGTGAGGAATATGAGGTGAGCAATATCCTGGACTCACGCCTGGTCCGCGGTCGGTTGCAGTTTTTGGTCCATTGGCGTGGTTATGGTCCAGAGGAGCGTTCCTGGGTTCCCTCCGCAGATGTCCATGCTCCTGCCTTGCTCCGAGCCTTCCACGCACGCTTCCCTCAGAAACCGTTTTGTGCTCCGCGGAGGAGGGGCCCTTGAGGGGGAGGTACTGTCATGGTCTTACCTTCTTGCTGTTCTCCTTCGTTTGACATGTGCTGGCGGCCATCTTGGTTTCTGGGTTTCTTGTAGCCTTCCACCCTGCGGCTCCTCCTTCCCACTGGGAGGAGCTGGATGCCTAGCTCATATATATAGGAGGTCTGTGGCTTCAGTTCCTTGCTTGGTCCTCTTGTGTTCACATGCTTCTAAGACTGCTGCTGCTTCTGGTTCCTGATCCTGGCTTCGTCTGACTACCCTGCTGGTTCCTGATCCTGGCTTCGTCTGACTACCCTTCTGGTTCCTGACCTCTGGCTTCGCAAAGACTCTGCTCGGTTTCACCATCCGTTTGGACTTTTGCTTTACAGCTTTATTTTCAATAAAGCCTTCTTATTTTCTCTTATCTCTTGTTGTACGTCTGGTTCATGGTTCCGTGACAGCCTGTGTCACCCAAGTGCATTTAACCATCAATAGTGTGGTTATTTTTTGGCCATATACTACATCAGGTGCAGGCTGAGCCTGTGTCACCCAAGTGCATTTAACCATCAACAGTGTGGTTATTTTTTGGCCATATATTACATCAGGGGCAAGTTGAGCCTGTCACCCAGCGCCTAAAAAATAGACCTGACATTTCTATTCAACCAAATCTGTACTGTTTTAGCTGGTCAAGTTATTTGTAGTGACCGTAAAAGCAAAGTTTTTGTTCTGGGTTGAAAAACTATTCCCAAATTTGACATTCTCAAAATTGTGGTGAACGGGAACAATGAGGAAAACATCTAATAAGGGACGCGGACGTGGACATGGTCGTGGTGGTGTTAGTGGACCCTCTGGTGCTGGGAGAGGACGTGGCCGTTCTGCCACAGCCACACGTCCTAGTGTACCAACTACCTCAGGTCCCAGTAGCCAGCAGAATTTACAGCGATATTTGGTGGGGCCCAATGCCGTTCTAAGGATGGTAAGGCCTGAGCAGGTACAGGCATTAGTCAATTGGTTGGCCGACAGTGGATCCAGCACGTTCACATTATCTCCCACCCAGTCTTCTGCAGAAAGCGCACAGATGGCGCATGAAAACCAAGCCCATCGGTCTGTCACATCACCCCCATGCATATCAGGGAAACTGTCTGAGCCTCAAGTTATGCAGCAGTCTCTTATGCTGTTTGAAGACTCTGCTGCCAGGGTTTCCCAAGGGCATCCACCTAGCCCTTCCCCAGGGGTGGAAGAGATAGAATGCACTAACGCACAACCACTTATGTTTCCTGATGATGAGGACATGGGAATACCACCTCAGCACGTCTCTGATGATGACGAAACACAGGTGCCAACTGCTGCGTCTTTCTGCAGTGTGCAGACTGAACAGGAGGTCAGAGATCAAGACTGGGTGGAAGACGATGCAGGGGACGATGAGGTCCTAGACCCCACATGGAATGAAGGTCGTGCCACTGACTTTCACAGTTCTGAGGAAGAGGCAGTGGTGAGACCGAGCCAACAGCGTAGCAAAAGAGGGAGCAGTGGGCAAAATCAGAACACCCGCCGCCAAGAGACTCCGCCTGCTACTGACCGCCGCCATCTGGGACCGAGCACCCCAAAGGCAGCTTCAAGGAGTTCCCTGGCATGGCACTTCTTCAAACAATGTGCTGACGACAAAACCCGAGTGGTTTGCACGCTGTGCCATCAGAGCCTGAAGCGAGGCATTAACGTTCTGAACCTGAGCACAACCTGCATGACCAGGCACCTGCATGCAAAGCATGAACTGCAGTGGAGTAAACACCTTAAAAACAAGGAAGTCACTCAGGCTCCCCCTGCTACCTCTTCTGCTGCTGCCGCCTCGGCCTCTTCTGCTGCTGCCGCCGCCTCGGCCTCTTCTGCTGCTGCCGCCTCGGCCTCTTCCTCCGCCTCTGGAGGAACGTTGGCACCTGCCGCCCAGCAAACATGGGATGTACCACCAACACCACCACCTGCGTCACCAAGCATCTCAACCATGTCACACGGCAGCGTTCAGCTCTCCATCTCACAAACATTTGAGAGAAAGCGTAAATTCCCACCTAGCCACCCTCGATCCCTGGCCCTGAATGCCAGCATTTCTAAACTACTGGCCTATGAAATGCTGTCATTCAGGCTGGTGGACACAGACAGCTTCAAACAGCTCATGTCGCTTGCTGTCCCACAGTATGTTGTTCCCAGCCAGCACTACTTCTCCAAGAGAGCCGTGCCTTCCCTGCACAAACAAGTGTCCGATAAAATCAAGTGTGCACTGCGCAACGCCATCTGTGGCAAGGTCCACCTAACCACAGATACGTGGACCAGTAAGCACGGCCAGGGACGCTATATCTCCCTAACTGCACACTGGGTAAATGTAGTGGCGGCTGGGCCCCAGGCGGAGAGCTGTTTGGCGCACGTCCTTCCGCCGCCAAGGATCGCAGGGCAACATTCTTTGCCTCCTGTCTCCTCCTCCTCCTCCTCAGCTTCCTCCTCCTCTTCTTCCACCTGCTCATCCAGTCAGCCACACACCTTCACCACCAACTTCAGCACAGCCCGGGGTAAACGTCAGCAGGCCATTCTGAAACTCATATGTTTGGGGGACAGGCCCCACACCGCACAGGAGTTGTGGCGGGGTATAGAACAACAGACCGACGAGTGGTTGCTGACGGTGAGCCTCAAGCCCGGCCTGGTGGTGTGCGATAATGGGCGAAATCTCGTTGCAGCTCTGGGACTAGCCGGTTTGACGCACATCCCTTGCCTGGCGCATGTGCTGAATTTGGTGTTGCAGAAGTTCATTCGCAACTACCCCGACATGTCAGAGCTGCTGCATAAAGTGCGGGCCGTCTGTTCGCGCTTCCGGCGTTCACACCCTGCTGCTGCTCGCCTGTCTGCGCTACATCGTAACTTCGGCCTTCCCGGTCACCGCCTCATATGCGATGTTCCCACCAGGTGGAACTCCACCTTGCACATGCTGGACAGACTGTGTGAGCAGCAGCAGGCCATAGAGGAGTTTCAGCTGCAGCACGCACGGGTCAGTCGCACTGCGGATCAGCCCCACTTCACCACCAATGACTGGGCCTCCATGCGAGACCTGTGTGCCCTGTTGCGCTGTTTCGAGTACTCCACCAACATGGCCAGTGCCGATGACGCCGTTATCAGCGTTACAATACCACTTCTATGTCTCCTTGAGAAAACACTTAGGGCGATGATGGAAGAGGAGGTGGCCCAGGAGGAAGAGGAGGAAGAGGGGTCATTTTTAGCACTTTCAGGCCAGTCTCTTCGAAGTGACTCAGAGGGAGGTTTTTTGCAACAGCAGAGGCCAGGTACAAATGTGGCCAGACAGGGCCCACTACTGGAGGACGAGGATGAGGAGGAGGTGGAGGAGGATGAGGATGAAGCAGGTTCACAGCGGGGTGGCACCCAAAGCAGCTCGGGCCCATCACTGGTGCGTGGCTGGGGGGAAACGCAGGACGATGACGATACGCCTCCCACAGAGGACAGCTTGTCCTTACCTCTGGGCAGCCTGGCACACATGAGCGACTACATGCTGCAGTGCCTGCGCAACGACAGCAGAGTTGACCACATTTTAACGTGTGCGGACTACTGGGTTGCCACCCTGCTGGATCCCCGGTACAAAGACAATGTGCCCACCTTACTTCCTGCACTGGAGCGTGATAGGAAGATGCGCGAGTACAAGCGCACGTTGGTAGACGCGCTACTGAGAGCATTCCCAAATGTCACAGGGGAACCAGTGGAAGCCCAAGGCGAAGGCAGAGGAGGAGCAAGAGGTCGCCAAAGCAGCTGTGTCACGGCCAGCTCCTCTGAGGGCAGGGTTAGCGTGGCAGAGATGTGGAAAAGTTTTGTCACCATGCCACAGCTAACTGCACCACCACCTGATACGGAACGTGTTAGCAGGAGGCAACATTTCACTAACATGGTGGAACAGTACCTGTGCACACCCCTCCACGTACTGACTGATGGTTCGGCCCCATTCAACTTCTGGGTCTCCAAATTGTCCACGTGGCCAGAGCTAGCCTTTTATGCCTTGGAGGTGCTGGCCTGCCCGGCGGCCAGCGTTTTGTCTGAACGTGTATTCAGCACGGCAGGGGGCGTCATTACAGACAAACGCAGCCGCCTGTCTACAGCCAATGTGGACAAGCTGACGTTCATAAAAATGTACCAGGCATGGATCCCACAGGACCTGTCCATCCCTTGTGCAGATTAGATATTAACTACCTCCCCTTAACCATATATTATTGTACTCCAGGGCACTTCCTCATTCAATACTATTTTTATTTTCATTTTACCATTATATTGCGGGGCAACCCAAAGTTGAATGAACCTCCCCTCTGTCTGGGTGCCGGGGCCTAAATGTGTGACAGTGGCCTGTTCCAGTGGTGGGTGACGTGAAGCCTGATTCTCTGCTATGACATGAAGACTGATTCTCTGCTGACATGAAGCCAGATTCTCTGTTACGGGACCTCTCTCCTCTGTCTGGGTGCCGGGGCCTAAATATGTGACAGTGGCCTGTTCCAGTGGTGGGTGACGTGAAGCCTGATTCTCTGCTATGACATGAAGACAGATTCTCTGTTACGGGACCGCTCTCCTCTGTCTGGGTGCCGGGGCCTAAATGTGTGACAGTGGCCTGTTCCAGTGGTGGGTGACGTGAAGCCGTGATTCTCTGCTATGACATGAAGACTGATTCTCTGCTGACATGAAGCCTGAATCTCTGTTACGGGACCTCTCTCCTCTGCCTGGGTGCCGGGGCCTAAATATGTGACAGTGGCCTGTTCCAGTGGTGGGTGACGTGAAGCCTGATTCTCTGCTATGACATGAAGACTGATTCTGTGCTGACATGAAGCCAGATTCTCTGTTACGGGACCTCTCTCCTCTGCCTGGGTGCCTGGGCCTAAATGTGTGACAGTGGCCTGTTCCAGTGGTGGGTGACGTGATGCCTGATTCTCTGCTATGACATGAAGACAGATTCTGTGCTGACATAAGGCCAGATTCTCTGTTACAGGACCTCTCTCCTCTGTCTGGGTGCCGGGGCCTAAATGTGTGACAGTGGCCTGTTCCAGTGGTGGGTGACGTGAAGCCGTGATTCTCTGCTATGACATGAAGACTGATTCTCTGCTGACATGAAGCCTGAATCTCTGTTACGGGACCTCTCTCCTCTGCCTGGGTGCCTGGGCCTAAATATGTGACAGTGGCCTGTTCCAGTGGTGGGTGACGTGAAGCCTGATTCTCTGCTATGACATGAAGACTGATTCTGCGCTGACATAAGGCCAGATTCTCTGTTACGGGACCTCTCTCCTCTGCCTGGGTGCCTGGGCCTAAATGTGTGACAGTGGCCTGTTCCAGTGGTGGGTGACGTGAAGCCTGATTCTCTGCTATGACATGAAGACAGATTCTGCGCTGACATAAGGCCAGATTCTCTGTTACGGGACCTCTCTCCTCTGCCTGGGTGCCTGGGCCTAAATATGTGACAGTGGCCTGTTCCAGTGGTGGGTGACGTGAAGCCTGATTCTCTGCTATGACATGAAGACTGATTCTGCGCTGACATAAGGCCAGATTCTCTGTTACCGGACCTCTCTCCTCTGCCTGGGTGCCTGGGCCTAAATATGTGACAGTGGCATGTTCCAGTGGTGGGTGACGTGAAGCCTGATTCTCTGCTATGACATGAAGACAGATTCTGCGCTGACATAAGGCCAGATTCTCTGTTACGGGACCTCTCTCCTCTGTCTGGGTGACGGGGCCTAAATATGTGACAGTGGCCTGTTCCAGTGGTGGGTGACATGAAGCCTGATTCTCTGCTATGACATGAAGACAGATTCTGCGCTTACATAAGGCCAGATTCTCTGTTACGGGACCTCTCTCCTCTGCCTGGGTGCCGGGGCCTAAATGTGTGACAGTGGCCTGTTCCAGTGGTGGGTGACGTGAAGCCTGATTCTCTGTTATGACATGAAGACTGATTCTGCGCTGACATAAGGCCAGATTCTCTGTTACGGGACCTCTCTCCTCTGCCTGGGTGCCTGGGCCTAAATGTGTGACAGTGGCCTGTTCCAGTGGTGGGTGACGTGAAGCCTGATTCTCTGCTATGACATGAAGACTGATTCTGCGCTGACATAAGGTTAGATTCTCTGTTACGGGACCTCTCTCCTCTGCCTGGGTGCCTGGGCCTAAATGTGTGACAGTGGCCTGTTCCAGTGGTGTGTGACGTGAAGCCTGATTCTCTGCTATGACATGAAGACTGATTCTGTGCTGACATAAGGCCAGATTCTCTGTTACGGGACCTCTCTCCTCTGCCTGGGTGCCTGGGCCTAAATGTGTGACAGTGGCCTGTTCCAGTGGTGGGTGACGTGAAGCCTGATTCTCTGCTATGACATGAAGCCAGATTCTCTGCTATGGCATGAAGAGACTGATTCTCTGCTGACATGAAGCCAGATTCTCTGCTATGGGACCTCTGTCCAATTGATATTGGTTAATTTTTATTTTTTTAATTTTTATTTTAGTTCATTTCCCTATCCACATTTGTTTGCAGGGGATTTACCTACATGTTGCTGCCTTTTGCTGCCCTCTAGCTCTTTTCTGGGCTGTTTTACAGCCTTTTTAGTGCCGAAAAGTTTGGGTCCCCATTGACTTCAATGGGGTTCGGGACGAAGTTCGGGTCGGGTTCGGATTCCGAACCCGAACATTTCCGGGAAGTTCGGCCGAACTTCTCGAACCCGTACATCCAGGTGTTCACTCAACTCTATTCATGAGTAATCTGGCAGTTGGAAATGCGCACATTGTAAAGATGGCCTCTATGAAGGAATGAGGGAAATGAAGGTGACATAAAACGTGTCCCATATATGTCCAGTCCACCCTGTCGAAGGCCTCCTCAGCGTCTGTCCCCAGTAGAACCAGTGGATGTTTCTTCTCAGACACTATCTGAAGTAGGGACAGCACTCTCCTCGTATTGTCCTTCCCCTCTCTACCCGCCACAAACCCGACCTGTTCTGGTGAAATTCAGGATGGCGCTCGGGATCCCATCCTGCTTGCTAACAGACATAACAAGGATATAAGTCTGTAGCTGCCGCAGTTTGCAGGATCTTTCCCTTCCTTATAGATCAGAGTAATATAAGCTTCCAGTGATTGCTTTGGGATTGGGACGCCGGACAGATAAGCGCTGAACGTGTCTGTCAGTCGTGGGAGAAAAACTGAGAGGAAGGATCTGTAATAGGAGCATGGGAAGCCATCTGGGGCTGGAGCTATACCCAACGGGCAGTTCAGCATGGTGGACCGGACCTCATCTATGGAGAAAGGTCCTAACAGCTCAGCGTGCGATGCCACCAGGATAGAGGGTAGAGTGATGCCTGAAAGACATTTGGTAATGGCTGGGATTCTGTCTTGTGTCTGGTTGTTCTGCTCCGTGGAGTGGATTTGGTTTAGTGAGGTATAAAACTCGATAAATTCTCGTTCAATCACAGCTGGGTCCGCCGAAAGATGGCCGGAGTATGTTTGTGGTCGAGGCTACGGAAAATAGGATATGCTAGCTGAGGGGGGAAGAAGCTTAGTAAGGGAAACTAACTGATGGCTGGTGGTGTGCCCTTAGCCATGAGCGCGGGTAGGCCTATAAGGGGGCAAAAAACCAAACGTGGGGAAAAAAATATTGTAATTCAGAGAGCATGCAAGCTCAAAGGGCCAGATGACAAAATGCTTTTGATATCTCAGCATGAGGATTAGGAATGTACCGGGAAAAACAGGAGGACTTCCAACGACCCATTTTCTTAATGACTAGAGTTGAGCAGACACCTGGATGTTCGGGTTCGGCCGAACTTGATAAAAAGAGTTCGGGTTCGGGTCCCGAACTTGACCCCGAACCCGAACCCCATTGAAGTCAATGGGGACCCGAACTTTTGGCCACTAAAATGGCTCTAAAATAGTCCTGGAAAGGGCTAGAGGGCTGCAAAAGGCATCAAAATGTGCTTAAGAGCATGGCAAGTGTTCTGCAAACAAATGTGGATAGGGAAATGACTGAAAATAACATAAAATACAGAAAAATTAAAAATAACTATCTGGATCTAGGAGTAGGAGGTTGAGGAGGCGGTGGATGGGTGGATGTGGTGGTGTAGGTTGACGTGGCGGTGTAGGTGGAAGCGGCGGTGAAGGAGGAATAGCTAGCCAACACTGATTTGTGTTATTTTTTATTTTTAAATTGGGACATATAACAAAATAAAACAAAGAATAAGTGCACTTGAGTACAAGAATGGATGGTTGAGGCCGGTATAAATGTCTATTCTGCACAAGGTACGGACAAGTCCTGTGGGATCCATGCCTGGTTCGTTATAATAAACCTCAGCTTGTCCACATTGGCTGCGGCCTGTGATAACGCTCTCTGCTAAACACACGTTCACACTGTACACTGGCTGCAGGGCAGCACCTCCAAGGCTGACAAAGCTTCTCCACATGTCGGCCATGCTAACCCTGCCTTCTCAGGTGCTGGCGGTGCCCCAGCTGCGTGGGCGACCTCCTCCTCTGCCTTCGCCTTGTGCTTCCACTGTGCCCAGGGCCGTAGATAATTTTTTTTCCTGGGGGGGGGTTCAGCTTTCTCAAATTACACTAGTGCGGGGCTGGCAGGCGGCGGAGCACAGGGGTGTGGTTAGGGTCCGGCACACCCCGTGCGCACGCCTATGCTGCCCAGGGGCTGCGGTGCTTCATGGGCGCCACAGTCTCTTCTTAGGCCATATGACATCTTCAGACTAAAAAAAAATACCCCAAATTGGGTCCTAAACTGCGAAATTTGGTCGCCAAATTTAAAATACATATAATTGTAATAAAAAAGAGATGGAGGAGAATACAGCACCACATACCTCTTACATCCAGGGACATCTCCTGTCATGTAGACCTTCTCTTTCCTCTTCTCCTTCATTTGACCCAGACCACCATGGCAAATTCTTTCAGCCGCATCTCGTCTCTACAGTTTGTAACACAGACACGTTAGATTTCTCAATTTTTCCATCAACCTCCTCATCCTGGTGTCCCCACAGTGTCATCCTGCTGCCACCCCCAATACTGTGCCCGTTGTGCCCCCCAATGCCCCAGGAACTATACTACTGAAAAAATAGTGACCCTAATAGACATAATTGGGGTAATTTATCAAACTGGTGTAAAGTAGAACTGGATTTCCAAAAGAACTGTCAAATATGAAAGGTGGAATCTGATTGGCTGCTATGGGCAACTAAGCCAGTTCTGCGTTACACCAGTCTGATAAATTACCCCAAATGTTCCTATAGTGTCTACAGCAGCTATAACGTCCCCTAGAGACCCCCAGTAATAATACCACCCTCTATTGTGCTCCAGGCAATAATCCCTGTATAGTGTCCCCAGAAATAATAGACTTGCCCCTACAGTGCCTCCCCAATAGCAACACCCCCATATAGTAATTTCCCCCACACTGCCCCCACATAGTAATCCCCCCATAGTAATTTGCCCCCACACAGTAATTTCCCCACACTGTCCCCACATAGCATTTACCCCCACACTTCCCCCACACAATAGTTTCCCCCACACTTCCCCATCTAGTAATTTGCCCCCACATAGTAATCCCCCCATAGTAATTTGCCCCCACACAGTAATTTGCCCCAAACTGCCCCCATATATTAGTTTGCCCCCACATAGTAATTTCCCAACACTGTCCCCACATAGCAATTACCCCCACACTGCCCCCACACAATAGTTTCCCCCACACGCCCCCATCTAGTAATTTGCCCCCACATAGCAATTACCCCCACACTGCCCCCACACAATAGTTTCCCCCACACTGCCCCCATCTAGTAATTTGCCCCCACATAGTAGTCCACTCTAATAGTGGAGCAGAAAAGAGCTCCTGGGAATATCCGAGTGTGGGGTCACTGGTTTGGCCGGCCTCTCCATGGTGGGAGGAAGGATGATCTGAGCGAGGAGTTGGCTGACCAGACTCTTGGCTACAGAGACTGGACTTGGTGGAAGAGAGGGTGATGCTTAACGACTGGAAGCATTATCTTCAGCAAGCCAACCGACCACCTGTTGGCACTGGTCTGACTTGGACAGTGTTGTCCTGCGCCGCCTAGCTTAGTTGGACATGAAGCTGGGTACGTTTTTTTTTTTTTAATTAACAATTTTTATTGTTTTATCAAGTAGTTAAAGATAGCCATACATTGAGTGATATCATGTAAAATCATACAAATAATAGTTACACATGAAGGCAATAGATATGTAACATGATCAGTGTAAACCGGAGTGCGTGGGAAAAATAGTGCATATAGACAGTAACACAACCATAACAAGAGTTAGACATGGGGATCTTCGGAGGGATTGCGTCAGTCAGAGTACGACCTATGTGAAAGCATGGTTCCTGCAGCACAGGTGAGGCAGAATGGAGTAGAGAGGGGGGTCATGAGAAGTTTCTATATCTTCTCCAGGGTGACCATATCTGGAGGAAGGGAGACCGAGTCCCTAATTCCCAGTGAGAGATTTCCTCAAATCTGGAGATCTGGTCGACCTTATTTACCCAGTGATCTATCTTAGGGGTTTCAGAGGAGAGCCAGTGGGAGGGCAAAAGCAATCTGGCTGCTGCCAGTAGTAGAGAGAAGAGAGGAACCTTATGTGAGCTTATTCCTCCTACCCCCAGAGTAAGCAGGACCAGGTCCGGGGTGCAGGGAGAAGAGGTCAGGGCAAATCTGATTGCTAGCTTTTCCTATTTCAGACCACCAGGCCTTGATAGGTTCTTAAGACCACCAGATGTGGAAGTAGGTAGCCTTTTCTTTGAGGCATCTCCAACAAACATCTGGAGATCCTGGTCTATAAAGACAGGTCTTGTCTGGGGTCCTGTACCAGCGGAGTAGAATTGTGTGACGGTTTTCTTGGATGCGGATGCATCTAGAGATCTTATGTGCTGTTTTAGAAAACGAGAAGGTCCGCTTTAAATCCCTCTCCCATAGACCTATTGCAGCGGGTTTTGGACAAGAAGGAGACGTCTTAAGTGACTTGTATATTGTTGATATTGTTTTGGGAGGGGGTAGCAGATTGCCGATCAGCCTCTCAGACCAGCTAGCTTCTCTCGGGGGAGGGGTATTTTTTATAAGAAGAAGTGCCTTTGACCTTAGAAAGTGCATAAGCATATGATTTTGAGTGGGTAGTCCCAACTTCATGTGAAGCTCAGCTTCAGGAAGCATACAGCCATCTGAATCCAAAATGTCGCATAGGGGGAGCTTGGAGTACCTTAAGGGGATAGGACAGCTTTCTCTTAACTCTTTAGGGGCTAGAGCTGAAACATCTTTAACGAGTAAGAGAGGAGCGGGTAGTGCCAAAGCCCCACCGCTGGCCGAGAACCACCCCCAACCTTTAATGTGTTACCAATCATGGGGTTGGGTATCAGGCTAGGTGACGGAGGTGGTCTGTCAGCCGGCAGGAGGGCTCGGGCAGGGGTGTGAAGAAAGGCATTCTCCAGGGGAAGCCATGTTTTATGGGAGGGGCTTCTAACCCAGGCCACACCCCTGGAGAGTTGGATAGCTTTCATGTAAGTTTCAGGGTCAGGCAATACCTCCGTGAGCTCTAGATTTAGTAAGCGTGTCAAATGAGATAGGTGAGCTTCTCCCTGCCATATAGATCTGCGCATCATCTTACTCAGGGCGATAGAAGAGTTTTTGGGGATCTCAATAGGGAGTACTTGCATCAGATAGGTTAGTCTTGGAATTACCACCAGAGACATGAGGATGTTCTTCCTCCCAAACCAGGAAAGGTATGGAAAGTCCAAGGAGTCCAGCTGGGCGGCCATTGAGAGTAGAAGTGTAGTGTACGGGGACTGTAATGCCCGTCACTACAAAAGGGTACTTGCTGTGCTGTCGTGTCCCCTTATTTATGGGGAGGTTGGTTATAACATGTAATTAAATGTAATGCTATGTATTTCCCTGTTACTGTGAAACTTGCATGTACAGGCCTGCTAGGGGTGTCATTCCAGCTCTTAGTCACTAGAGGGAGCTAGGGAGCCCTAGTTTATATAAGGCCCAGTCAGGGAAGGGAAAGTCAGTCTAAGGAGTCTGAGGTTCATAGTCTAGTCTAAAGTCAGTCTACAGGAGTTGGAGTTTAGACTATGTCAGAGACAAGTCCAGGCCTGAAGCCTGCGGACCAGGAGAGGGTATTGTAGTCCCTGTAACCGGGTTCCAAATCCAAGGAGAAGGTTCCCCTCCTGAATCTATATATGCAGAAGCAGGAAGACCACTGTTAAACAGCCTGGGAAGTCAGAAGTTTCCAGAAGCTGAGAGGGAGACAGAGGCAAGCTCAGGAAAGCAAGAGGTACTCAAGACAACAGAGGAGGTACTTGTTAGAGATAAAGCCAAGGATATACGCCAGAGCTAGGGCATTGGACCTTGGAGAAGAGTTTCTATGTTCCAGGATCAGACAGGAATAGAGTGCAAGCTCCTGTACTGCAAGTCCTGTGTTTAACACTCTGAAGTCACCTTGCTATATACATATATATATTGCCTGCATCAACCGTATTGACAAATCGACTGTATGCAAAGGAACTGCGCTTCCGTTAATGTCCCTATATGAAAACTACTAAAGTTGGAGTTCTGTTTTAACATCACGTGGTTCCTCAGTTATTCCTGCTATCAGCAAACGGTGTGCCACCGTTTAATTGGCACTGGCGTCACGAACATTTCTCATCATCACCTGCCCTTGCAGAGAGTCAGCCGTACCAGGTTAGTGTCTATTGCACTACAACACCCAGGAACATTTCTAAACACAACTTGAGTACGCTGCAGAAGTGGTTTGTACTTCATTGTATATAAATCAGATAGACAGGGAGTGCGCTTCACCCCAAGACATGTCAGTTGTTGGGTGCGCCAGTTACATGCAGAGTTCTTCTGGATGGACGAGAGAACAGGGGGTGAGAGGCCAATATGTAGGACCTGAGATGTGGAGGGGTTCACTGTAAAACTGGACAGGGAACCAAAGTGACTGAGTATGGAGAGGATGGTCTCCATAGATTTGCAGGGGTTAGTTGCTGGGTGCGGTTTTATTACTTCTTTTTGGTGCCCGGCAGCGGGCACAGTGTCATTGCGCCCAGTGCCACGACCTCTGCCTGAACCATCAGCAGAACGCCCACTCCCCCGTCCCTTAGTGCCGGCCTTCTTCATACTGACGGACTTTTTACTGCCCACAACAGACCGTCCTCAGGTGCAGGGCGGTATATGAGACAGAACAGATCCGGGACAGTATTGTAGCCACAGATTACTGTCATCTGCAGACACGGCTGTATGATGGCGGTTATATCTAGGACTATGTTACTCCCAATATACGGGGCAGAGATGCAATGCGCGGCCAGTAACGGTTTCTGGCGCAGACAAGAAAACTGGGTGCAGATTCAGTGGAATTTGTGTCTATGCTGATTCTCACTTTCTCCCAATATATGGCCTGAAGCGCTCAGACGGTATTCTAATGCAGAGCACTGAGATGAATGGGTTAAACTGGCAGCAACAATGTGGTCAGATTCTGGGGCACAAACGGCTGTTTTCAGGGCTCTTCTTCCGCTCTCTGCCGGATACACAGAAGGTGCTGCACAGACGGCAGAAGTCAGACGCCTTCTAGTAGGAGAGACAATGAAGAGGGGTTTGTGTCAATAAAAAATATATAAAAAGTGCAAATCTGCCCTTGAAATTGCTGCCAATTAAAAGGACTTTTGGGTCTTTGAAAGGTCTTGAGAAGAGTAATGTGCGACCCCGATCTCCCTCCCTGACCGGCAATGAGCCGACCCCGTGACCGGGGGCCATATAGCAGGACGCGCTCCGGCCAGCCAATCACTGTGATGCCAGGAGAGAACATGGCCGATGGCGATACTGCATGGTTATTGGCTGCTAAGAAGGCGCCAGACGTGCGGGGAGGAGACTGGAGCATGGCGCTACTCGGCCGAGCGCTCGCTCATCACTGCGCGGCTCGCGGCTTCTGATGTCTCCATGAGCAGAGAAGGAAGGCTTCACAGACGTAGAGATGGCAGCAGAATGGCAGCGGGGCAGCTGTGAGCGGGGGAGGCTGCCGCCAGGGATGGTGGGTCTCCTGCTGGACTGCTGGGATCTGACAGTCTCTCTGCCTATGGAGATCAGCTATCCTCTGGCCGCGGCTTTGTCTGCTTCCCATACTACTGGTGCCGGGATATCAGGGGACCGTTCTGTTGGAGGAGGACTTCTAGAGGTCAGCGCTCTGGGCTAGCCTTACAGACACAGAAGGCATCGTCCTCCAATAATGCCGTAAAGAGACATCTCAGCCTCCTCCTCAATAGGCAGCACGGGGTCCTCCACCGGCGGCGCACGCGCTAATCCACATCTGTCCACCACTGGTATGAATGTGCGCCATGGAACGTCGCCCTGGCAGCCATCCTCCAGTAGATGAAGGCCACAAACGGTGACCCCCCATCTCAATGGGCAGGGGATTGGCAAAATATGCATTACATGGAGACTGTAATGTAGAGGCCGGTAATACGGAGGCTGTAATATAATGTGGAGGCCGGTGATGTAACATGGAGGCTGGTAATATAGAGGCTGTAATATAATGTGGAGGCCGGTAATGTAACATGGAGGCTGGTAATATTTAGGCTGTAATATAATGTGGAGGCTATAATGTAATGTAGAGGCTGATAATATACTATGCAGGCTGTGATGTAATGTGGAGGCTGGTAATATGAAGGCTGTAATATAATGTAGAGGCTGTGATGTAATGTGGAGGCTGGTAGTATGGAGGCTGTAATGTAATGTTTAGGATGTGATGTAAATTAGAGGACGATAATATGGAGTCTGTAATATAATGTGGAGGCTGGTAATACGGAGGCTGTAATATAATTTGGAGGCCGGTAATGTAACATGGAGGATGGCAATATTTAGGCTGTAATATAATGTGGAGGCTATAATGTAATGTAGAGGCTGTAATATGTTGTTGAGGTTGACAATATACTATGGAGGCTGTGATGTAATGTGGAGGCTGTAATATAATTTGGAGGCTATAATGTAATACATAGGCTGGTAATATGAAGGCTGTAATATAATGTGATGTAATGTGGAGGCTGGTAGTATGGAGGCTGTAATGTAATTTTTAGGATGTGATGTAATGTAGAGGACGGTAATACGGAGGCTGTAATATAATGTGGAGGCCGGTAATGTAACATGGAGGCTGTAATGTAATGTGGAGGCTGGTAATATTTAGGCTGTAACATAATGTGGAGGCTATAATGTAATGTAGAGGCTGTAATATGTTGTTGAAGTTGACAATATACTATGGAGGCTGTGATGTAATGTGGAGGCTGGTAAAATGGAGGCTGTAATATAATTTGGAGGCTATAATGTAATACATAGGCTGGTAATATGAAGGCTGTAATATAATGTGATGTAATGTGGAGGCTGGTAGTATGGAGGCTGTAATGTAATTTTTAGGATGTGATGTAATGTAGAGGATGGTAATACGGAGGCTGTAATATAATGTGGAGGCCGGTAATGTAACATGGAGGCTATAATGTAATGTGGAGGCTGGTAATATTTAGGCTGTAATATAATGTGGAGGCTATAATGTAATGTAGAGGCTGTAATATGTTGTTGAGGTTGATAATATAATATGGAGGCTGTGATGTAATGTGGAGGCTGTTATTATGGAGGCTGTAATATAATGAAGATGCTGTAAATATGGAGGCTGTAATATAATGTTGAAGTTGATAATATAGAGGCTGTGATGTAATGTGGAGGCTATAATGTAATATGGAGGCTTAAAATATGGAGGCTGTAATATAATGTTGAGGTTGATAATATAATATGGAGGCTGGTAATATGGAGGCTGTAATATAATTTGAGGGCTGTAATGTAATGCAGAAGCTGGTAATATGAAGGCTGTAATATAATGTAGAGGCTGTGATGTAATGTGGAGGCTGGTAGTATGGAGGCTGTAATGTAATGGTTAGGATGTGATGTAATGTAGAGGACGGTAATATGGAGTCTGTAATATAATGTGGAGGCCGGTAATGTAACATGGAGACTGTAATGTGGAGGCCGGTAATACGGAGGCTGTAATATAATATGGAGGCTGGTAATGTAACATGGAGGCTGTAATGTAATGTGGAGGCTGGAAATTTTTAGGCTGTAATATAATGTGGAGGCTATAATGTAATGTAGAGGCTGTAATAAGTTGTTGAGGTTGATAATATAATATGGAGGCTGGTAATATGGAGGCTGTAATATAATTTGAGTGCTGTAATGTAATGCAGAGGCTGGTAATATGAAGGCTGTAATATAATGTAGAGGCTGTGATGTAATGTGGAGGCTGTTAGTATGGAGGCTGTAATGTTTAGGATGTGATGTAATGTAGAGGACGGTAATATGGAGTCTGTAATATAATGTGGAGGCTGGTAATGTAGCATAGTGACTGTAATGTAGAGGATGGTAATACGGAGGCTGTAATATAATGTGGAGGCCGGTAATGTAACATGGAGGCTGGTAATTTTTAGGCTGTAATATAATGTGGAGGCTATAATGTAATGTAGAGGCTGTAATATGTTGTTGAGGTTGATAATATAATATGGAGGCTGTGATGTAATGTGGAGGCTGTAATATAATGAAGATGCTGTAAATATGGAGGCTGTAATATAATGTTGAAGTTGATAATATAGAGGCTGTGATGTAATGGGGAGGCTATAATGTAATATGGAGGCTTAAAATATGGAGGCTGTAATATAATGTTGAGGTTGATAATATAATATGGAGGCTGGTAATATGGAGGCTGTAATATAATTTGAGGGCTGTAATGTAATGCAGAAGCTGGTAATATGAAGGCTGTAATATAATGTAGAGGCTGTGATGTAATGTGGAGGCTGGTAGTATGGAGGCTGTAATGTAATGTTTAGGATGTGATGTAATGTAGAGGACGGTAATATGGAGTCTGTAATATAATGTGGAGGCCGATAATGTAACATGGAGACTGTAATGTAGAGGCCGGTAATACGGAGGCTGTAATATAATATGGAGGCTGGTAATGTAACATGGAGGCTGTAATGTAATGTGGAGGCTGGAAATTTTTAGGCTGTAATATAATGTGGAGGCTATAATGTAATGTAGAGGCTGTAATAAGTTGTTGAGGTTGATAATATAATATGGAGGCTGGTAATATGGAGGCTGTAATATAATTTGAGTGCTGTAATGTAATGCAGAGGCTGGTAATATGAAGGCTGTAATATAATGTAGAGGCTGTGATGTAATGTGGAGGCTGTTAGTATGGAGGCTGTAATGTTTAGGATGTGATGTAATGTAGAGGACGGTAATATGGAGTCTGTAATATAATGTGGAGGCTGGTAATGTAGCATAGTGACTGTAATGTAGAGGATGGTAATACGGAGGCTGTAATATAATGTGGAGGCCGGTAATGTAACATGGAGGCTGGTAATTTTTAGGCTGTAATATAATGTGGAGGCTATAATGTAATGTAGAGGCTGTAATATGTTGTTGAGGTTGATAATATAATATGGAGGCTGTGATGTAATGTGGAGGCTGTAATATAATGAAGATGCTGTAAATATGGAGGCTGTAATATAATGTTGAAGTTGATAATATAGAGGCTGTGATGTAATGTGGAGGCTATAATGTAATATGGAGGCTTAAAATATGGAGGCTGTAATATAATGTTGAGGTTGATAATATCATGTGAAGGCTGGAATATAATGTGTAGGCTGTAATGTAATGTGGAGGCTGTGATATTATGTGCAGCCTGATAATGTAATGTGGAGGCTGGTAGTATGGATGTTGTAATATAATGTAGAGGCTGGTAATATGAAGGCTGGTAATGTAATATGGAGGCTGTAATAGAAACATAGATGTAATGTGGAGGCTGTAATGTAAGGTGGAGGCTATAATGTAATGCAGAGGCTGTAATAGAATGTGGAGGCTGGTAGTATGGAGGCTGTAATATAATGTGGAGGTTGATAATATAATATAGAGACTTTATTTTAATGTGAAGGATATGATGTAATTTACAGGCTGGTAACATGGAGGCTGGAAAATGAAAACCACCAGCACTTCTGAGCTCAGCCAATCAGAGCTGGAGGGCGGGGCCTGGAGTTCAGGAACAGCCCCGCCCCCAGTTCTCTTTCAGGTCCGCCCATGCTCCATATAAAGGAGGGCTCTGGGCTGAGCAGTCACTGCTCTCTGCTCCTCACACCTAGAAGATGTCTGGTCGCGGTAAAGGAGGGAAAGGGCTCGGGAAAGGCGGCGCCAAGCGGCACAGGAAGGTGCTCCGTGATAACATCCAGGGCATCACCAAGCCTGCCATCCGCCGCCTAGCTCGCAGGGGAGGCGTCAAGCGCATCTCCGGCCTCATCTATGAGGAGACTCGCGGGGTGCTGAAAGTCTTCCTGGAGAACGTCATCCGGGACGCCGTCACCTACACCGAGCACGCCAAGAGGAAGACCGTCACCGCCATGGACGTGGTCTACGCGCTCAAGCGCCAGGGCCGCACTCTCTACGGCTTCGGGGGTTAATGCTGCCGCCTCCTCCGTCCTCACAGCACAAAGGCTCTTCTCAGAGCCGCCCACATCTTCCCGGGGAAGAGGAGCTACAATTCCACTCAGGGGTTAACACCGCCCGCACATCAGGAGATCAGCGGCGCCCTGTGCTCAGTACAGCCGGAGGTCTACATTATAGAAACCCCCCAATAATCGGTGTAAATCCCGAGCCCCGGGTGTTCTCCACCGCAGCTACGAGACGAGCTGTGCTCGGAGACTGAGGGGTTAATCCGTCCTGCCAATGAGCGGCGCTGGTACAGGTCACATGACCGGCTCCTCCTGTAAATCAGCAGCTCAACTATAGGCGGGAAATTCAAATGAGGGACGAGATCCTGAGCTCTCCCAGCCAATAGCAGAGCTCTGGACCCCGCAGCCGTTATGTGCCCGTAGGAGCCTCGTCCTCCTGCACTGAGCGGCCGCACAGCCTCTCTCCAGGGAGCGCCACACTGAGGAGGATGATGGGAGTAGTGATCGGGCATGGAGGAGGAGGATGAGGGGAGCTTGTAGTGTAACTTCCGATAGCGTTACCGCATCTCATCTAGCTGACAGGGAGGAAAACCGCAGCCACTGTGAGAACAACGGGGAGACCCGGGAGCAGCTCCGCTGGAGACAGGGTGGGGGCTCTGAGAAGAGCCTTTGGGTCCGGAGAGCGGGGGCGGCGCTCACTTGGCGCTGGTGTACTTGGTGACGGCCTTGGTGCCCTCGGAGACGGCGTGCTTGGCCAGCTCTCCGGGCAGCAGCAGGCGCACGGCGGTCTGGATCTCCCGGGAGGTGATGGTGGAGCGCTTGTTGTAGTGAGCCAGGCGGGAGGCTTCCCCTGCGATGCGCTCGAAGATGTCGTTGACGAAGGAGTTCATGATGCCCATGGCCTTGGAGGAGATGCCGGTGTCGGGGTGGACCTGCTTCAGCACCTTGTAGACGTAGATGGCATAGCTCTCCTTCCTGCTCTTCCTCCGCTTCTTGCCGTCCTTCTTCTGAACCTTGGTGACGGCTTTCTTGGAGCCCTTCTTGGGCGCTGGGGCGGACTTGGCGGGATCGGGCATTCTGACTGAGGACAAAATCTCGTCTGTTCTCCTCCTGCCACCGCGGCGGTATTTATACACGGGCCATGCAAATGAGCTGCTGCTGACTGCGCGCCGATCTACTGGAGGAGAGGGTCACGTGGTGTCTCCACTGCTCCTAATTGGCAGCCTCACATCCATCCAGCTGAGCCGGGGGCGGAGCAAATAGAGGGGCGGGGCTCACATACATCCATCCAGCTGAGCCGGGGGCGGAGCAAATAGAGAGGCGGGGCTCACATCCATCCATTCAGCAGAGCCGGGGGGCGGAGCAGCAAGAAGGGAGGGGCGGGGCTCACATACATCCATCTATTCAGCAGAGCCGGGGGGCCGAGCAGCAAGAAGGGAGGGGCTCACATTCATTCAGCTGAGCAGGAGGGGTGGTGCTCACATCCATCCATTTAGATAAGCCGGGGGCGGGGCTAGCAGCTCTCTTCAGTCTATCAGGTCCTCGCTGCTCGGCTGATAACCGCCCCGCCCTCTGCTGGTAGTGATGCCGCCGCTGAGTGTACTGTGCGTGCAGGGGGGTCGTGCGCTCTATCCCTGGACACCAGCGCAGCGATGGAGCCGCTCTTCTCCGCACAGTGAATACGGGACTGTTCTCCCTTTCTCCGGTGGGGGGCGGGAGAAGGCGGCCACTGACGGGTTAATACTGAGCAGGCCATGGGGGCGGAGCTACAGAACAAGTACGTTACAGTGATTGGCTGATCTCTGGCTTTTAAAATTCCCGCTCAATTCCCGTTCAGCGGCCGTGGAGGAGCAGTCCATTACACACAGGGACGAACCCTCTACAGCAGCAATGTCTGCCCGTACTCGCAGCATGTCAGGAGCGGTAAGTGCCCCTGTGTGTAATGGACTGCTCCTCCACGGCCGCTGAATTCTGACCGGACTGTAATTGAGCGGGAATTTCAAAAGCCAGAGATCAGCCAATCACTGTAAAGCACTTGTTCTATAGCTCCGCCCCCTTCTCTCTGCGCTGGTGTCCGGGGATAGAGCGCACGGCGGGGCTCACATCCATCCATCAGCAGATCACTACTTCCCCATCCTCCTCACTGGCTGATCACTACTCCCCTCATTCTCCTCACTGGCCGATCACTACTCCCCCATCCTTCTCTTTGGCCGATCACTACTCCCCTCATCCTCCCGAGTATACGATCACTTCTCCCCCCATCCTCCCGATCAGTGGTCTATAATGAGGGAATAATCCGCCTCGGACATGAGGCTTCCATGTATTCACACAATGCGGCAGCTCCGTCCTAGAGAAGGTGGGGGCTCTGAGAAGAGCGGGGGGCGGAGCAGCAGGAGGGGCGGGGCTCACGGGCAAATAACGGCTGCGGGGTCCAGAGCTCTGCTATTGGCTGGGAGAGCTCAGGATCTCGTCACTCATTTGAATTTCCCGCCTATAGTTGAGCTGCTGATTTACAGGAGGAGCCGGTCATGTGACCTGTACCAGCGCCGCTCATTGGCGGGACGGATTAACCCCTGTCTCCGAGCACAGTTCGTCGCGTAGCTGCGGTGGAGAACACCCGGGGCTCGGGATTTACACCGATTATTGGGGGGTTTCTGTATTGTAGACATCCGGCTGTACTGAGCACAGGGCGCCGCTGATCTCCTGATGTGCGGGCGGTGTTAACCCCTGAGTGGAATTGTAGCTCCTCCTCCCCGGGAAGATGTGGGCGGCTCTGAGAAGAGCCTTTGTGCTGTGAGGACGGAGGAGGCGGCAGCATTAACCCCCGAAGCCGTAGAGAGTGCGGCCCTGGCGCTTGAGCGCGTAGACCACGTCCATGGCGGTGACGGTCTTCCTCTTGGCGTGCTCGGTGTAGGTGACGGCGTCCCGGATGACGTTCTCCAGGAAGACTTTCAGCACCCCGCGAGTCTCCTCATAGATGAGGCCGGAGATGCGCTTGACGCCTCCCCTGCGAGCTAGGCGGCGGATGGCAGGCTTGGTGATGCCCTGGATGTTATCACGGAGCACCTTCCTGTGCCGCTTGGCGCCGCCTTTCCCGAGCCCTTTCCCTCCTTTACCGCGACCAGACATCTTCTAGGTGTGAGGAGCAGAGAGCAGTGACTGCTCAGCCCAGAGCCCTCCTTTATATGGAGCATGGGCGGACCTGAAAGAGAACTGGGGGCGGGGCTGTTCCTGAACTCCAGGCCCCGCCCTCCAGCTCTGATTGGCTGAGCTCAGAAGTGCTGGTGGTTTTCATTTTCCAGCCTCCATGTTACCAGCCTGTAAATTACATCATATCCTTCACATTCAAATAAAGTCTCTATATTATATTATCAACCTCCACATTATATTACAGCCTCCATACTACCAGCCTCCACATTCTATTACAGCCTCTACATTACATTATAGCCTCCACCTTATATTACTGCCTCCACATTACATCTATGTTTCTATTACAGCCTCCATATTGCATTATCTTCCTCCACATTATATTACAGCCTCCATATTACCAGCCTCTACATTACATTACAGCCTCCACATTACATTACCAGGCTCCACATAATATCACAGCCTCTACATAATAACAGCCTCCACATTACATTACAGCCTCCATATTATATTACAGCTTCCACAATATATTACAGCCTCCATATTATATTATCAACCTCAACATTATATTACAGCCTCCATATTTAAAGCCTCCACATTACATTATAGTCTCCACATTACATCACAGCCTCTATATTATCATCCTCAACATTATATTACAGTCTCCATATTTACAGCATCTACATTATATTACAGCCTCCATATTAATGGCCTCCATATTATATTATCAACCTCAATAACATATTACAGCCTCTACATTACATTATAGCCACCACATTATATTACAGCCTAAAAATTACCAGCCTCCACATTACATTACAGCCTCCATGTTATATTACAGCCTCTGTGTTACCATCCTCTACATTACAATCTCCATGTTACATTACCAGCCTCCACATTATATTACAGACTCCATATTACCGTCCTCTACATTACATCACATCCTAAACATTACATTACAGCCTCCATACTAACAGCCACCACATTACATCACAGCCTCTACATTATATTACAGCCTTCATATTACCAGCCTCTGCATTACATTACAGCCCTCAAATTATATTACAGCCTCCATATTACCAGCCTCCATATTATATTATCAACCTCAACAACATATTACAGCCTCTACATTAGATTATAGCCTCCACATTATTTTACAGCCTAAATATTACCAGCCTCCATGTTAACGGCCTCTACATTACAGTCTCCATGTTAAATTACCGGCCTCCACATTATATTACAGACTCCATATTACCGGCCTCTACATTACATCATGGCCTAAACATTACATCACAGCTTCCACATTATATGACAGCCTCCATACTACCAGCCTCCACATTACATTATATTAAAGCTTCCATACTACCAGCCTCCACATTACATCACAGCCTTAATATTACCAGCCTCTGCATTACATTACAGACTCCAAAATATATTACAGCCTCCACATTACATTACAGCCTCCACATTATATTGCAGACTCCATATTACCGTCCTCTACATTACATCACAGTCTAAACATTATGTTACAGCCTCCATATATTCAGCCTCCAGATTACATCACAGCCTCCATATAACTAGCCTCTACATTACATTACAGCCTCCATACTACCAGCTTCCACATTACATTACAGCCTCTATATTTCATTACTGGCCTACACATTATATTACAGCTTCCATATTACCAGCCTCTACATTACAGTCTCCATATTATATTACATTACTGGCCTCCACATTATATTACAGCCTCTGTATTACCGGCCTCTACATCACAGCTTAAACATTATGTTACAGCCTCCATATTTTCAGCCTCCACATTACATCACAGCCTCCATATTACATCTATGTTTCTATTACAGCCTCCATATTGCATTATCTTCCTCCACCTTATATTACAGCCTCCACATTACATCTATGTTTCTATTACAGCCTCCATATTGCATTATCTTCCTCCACATTATATTACAGCCTCCATATTACCAGCCTCTACATTACATTACAGCCTCCACATTACATTACCAGGCTCCACATAATATCACAGCCTCTACATAATAACACAGCCTCCACATTACATTACAGCCTCCATATTATATTACAGCTTCCACAATATATTACAGCCTCCATATTATATTATCAACCTCAACATTATATTACAGCCTCCATATTTAAAGCCTCCACATTACATTATAGTCTCCACATTACATCACAGCCTCTATATTATCATCCTCAACATTATATTACAGTCTCCATATTTACAGCATCTACATTATATTACAGCCTCCATATTAATGGCCTCCACATTACATCACAGCCTCCATATTATATTATCAACCTCAACACCATATTACAGCCTCTACATTACATTATAGCCTCCACATTATATTACAGCATAAAAATTACCAGCCTCCACATTACATTACAGCCTCCATGTTACATTACCGGCCTCCACATTATATTACAGCCTCCGTATTACCATCCTCTACATTACAGTCTCCGTGTTACATTACCAGTCTCCACATTATATTACAGACTCCATATTACCGTCCTCTACATTACATCACATCCTAAACATTACATTACAGCCTCCATACTAACAGCCTCCACATTACATCACAACCTCTACATTATATTACAGCCTTCATATTTCCAGCTTCTGCATTACATTACAGCCCTCAAATTATATTACAGCCTCCATATTACCAGCCTCCATATTATATTATCAACCTCAACAACATATTATAGCCTCCACATTATTTTACAGCCTAAATATTACCAGCCTCCATGTTATATTACAGCCTCCGTATTAATGGCCTCTACATTACAGTCTCCATGTTAAATTACCGGCCTCCACATTATATTACAGACTCCATATTACCGGCCTCTACATTACATCACGGCCTAAACATTACATCACAGCCTTCACATTATATGACAGCCTCCATACTACCAGCCTCCACATTACATTATATTACAGCATCCATACTACCAGCCTCCACATTACATCACAGCCTTAATATTACCAGCCTCTGCATTACATTACAGACTCCAAATTATATTACAGCCTCCACATTACATCACAGCCTCCACATTATATTGCAGACTCCATATTACCGTCCTCTACATTACATCACAGCCTAAACATAACTATAACTAGCCTCTAGTAGAGGCTATAACTAGCCTCTACATTACATTAAAGCCTCCATACTACCAGCTTCCACATTACATTACAGCCTCTATATTTCATTACTGGCCTAAACATTATATTACAGCTTCCATATTACCGGCCTCCACATTACAGTCTCCATATTATATTACATTACTGGCCTCCACATTATATTACAGCCTCTGTATTACCGGCTTCTACATCACATCTACATCACAGCTTAAAAATTATGTTACAGCCTCCATATTTTCAGCCTCCACATTACATCACAGCCTCCACATTAATTGACAGCCTCCATATTACCAGCCTGTAAATTACATTATATCCTCTGCATTATATTAACGCCTCTATATTATATTATTAACCTCAACATTATATTACAGCCTCCTTATTTACAGCCTCCACATTACATTATAGCCTCCACATGATATTACAGACTTCATACTATATTACAGCCTCCACATAATATTACAGCGTCCATATTACCAGCCTCCACATGATATTACAGCATTCATCTTACAGACTCCACATGATATAACAGCCTCCATATTACTGGCCTCCACATTATATTACAACCTCCACATTACATTACAAGCGTCCACATTATATAACAGCCTTCACATTACAGCCTCCACATTATAATTACAGCCTCAATATAATATTACAGCCTTCATAATATATTACAGCCTCCACATAATATTACAGACTCCATATTACCAGGCCCCACAATATATTAAAGCCTTCACATTACCAGCCTCCACATTATTACAGCCTCCACAACATATTACAGACTCCATATTATCAGGCTCCACATGATATTACAGCCTCCACATGATATTACAGCCTCCATATTACCAGGCTTCACAAGATATTACAGCCTCCCTATTACCAGGCTCCACATTACATTATAGCCTCCATATTATATTACAGCCTTCACATTACATTACAGCCTCCAAATTATATTACAGCCTCCACATTACATTATAGCCTCCATGTTATATTATAGTTTCCACATTACATTATAGCCTCCATATTATATTACAGCCTACACGTTATATTACAGCCTCCACATTACAGCCTGCATATTATATTACTGCTTCCACATTATATTATAGCCTCCAAATTACATTATATCCTCCACATTACATTATACCCACCATATTATATTACAGCCTACACGTTATATTACACCCTCCACATTACATTACGGCCTCCATATTATATTAAAGCCTCCACATTACATTATAGCCTCCATATTATATTACAGCCTCCACATTACATTATAGCCTCCATATTATATTACAGCCTCCATATTACATTATAGCCTTCATATTATTTTATAGCCTCCACATTATATTACAGCCTCCACTTTACATTATAGCCTCCATATTATATTACAGCTTCCACATTATATTACAGCCTCCATATTACCAGGCTCCACATTATATTACAGCCTCCATATTACCAGGCTCCACATTATATTACAGCCTCCATATTACCAGGCTCCACATTATATTACAGCCTCCTTATTACCAGGCTCCACATTATATTACAGCCTCCACATTACATTATAGCCTCAATATTATATTACAGCCTCTACATTACATTATAGCCTTCATATTATTTTATAGCCTCCACATTATATTACAGCCTCCACTTTACATTATAGCCTTCATATTATATTACAGCTTCCACATTATATTACAGCCTCCATATTACCAGGCTCCACATTATATTACAGCCTCCATATTACCAGGCTCCACATTTTATTACAGCCTCCATACTACCAGGCTCCACATTATATTACAGCCTCCACATTAAATTACAACCTCCATATTATATTACAGCTTCCACATTATATTACAGCCTCCATATTACTAGGCTCCACATTACATTACAGCCTCCATATTACCAGGCTCCACATTATATTACAGCCTCCATATTACCAGGCTCCACATTATATTACAGCCTCCATATTACCAGGCTCCACATTAAATTACAGCCTCCACATTACCAGTCTCCACATTAAATTACAGCCTCCATATTATATTACAGCCTTCATATTATATTACAGCCTCCACATTATATTACAGCCTCCACATTATATTACAGCCTTCACATTATATTACAGCCTCCACATTATATTACAGCCTCCATATTATATTATAGCCTTCACATTACATAATAGCCTCCATATTATATTACAGCCTCCATATTATATTACAGCCTCCACATTACATTACAGCCTCCATATTACCAATCTCCACATGATATTACAGCCTCCACATTATATTACAGCCTACAGATTTCAGCCTTCACACTATATTACAGCCTCCACATTATATTACAGCCTCCATATTATATTATAGCCTTCACATTACATTATAGCCTCCATATTATATTACAGCCTCCACATTACAGCCTCCATATTACCAGGCTCCACATTATATTACAGCCTCCATATTACCAGTCTCCACATGATATTACAGCCTCCACATTATATTACAGCCTACAGATTTCAGCCTTCACACTATAGTACAGCCTCCATATTACCAGGCGGTCCTCATTAAGGTCTTACTGGGGGGGCTGTTGTGTGTATGGGGGGGTAGAAGCATCACCAGCATCACATGCATCAACTTCCGTCTATAATGAGCAGCTTTCTTCAGCCGCCCTCTGAAGAAACCACCCAGCTCCAGCAGCAGGACATCCAGCAGAACCTGAACCAGCAGGCGGTGACATACTTGGACTGCACCCTGTAACCCATGATCCAAGATCTCCTGGACTTCTGGGCATGCAAACTTGATGTGTGGCCCCAACTGGGCGAGTTTTCCATGGACATGCTTTCCTGCCCGGCCAGAGCGGGTGCTCGGTGCGGCGGGGGGCACAGATACCCCTGAGAGAACTCGCCTTTCCTTCCAAAATGTTTAGTGACAAATAGAGTTGAGCGGACACCTGGATGTTCGAGTTCGGCCGGCCAGCGTGCGCTTGTACTCGCGCATCTTACGATCACGCTCCAGTGAGGGAATTAAGGACGGTACGTGGTCCGTGTAACGGGGATCCAGCAGCGTGGCCACCCAGGAATCAGCACAAGTTAGAATGTGGGCAACTCGGCGGTCGTTGCGGAGACACTGCGGCATGTAATCGCTCATGTGTGCCAGGCTGCCCAGAGGCAACGACAAGCTGTCCTCTGTGGGAGGTGTATCGTCTGTGTCCTCTGTATCCCCCCAGCCACGCACCAGTGATGGCCATGAGCTGGTCTGGGTGCCACCCTGCTGTGAACATGGTTCCTCCTCCTCCTCATCCTCCACCTCCTCATCCTCCAGAACTGTGCCCTGGCTGGACAATTGTGTACCTTGGGTTTGTGGGTGCAGGAACCCACCCTCGGAGCCACTTGGGAATGACTAGCCGGAAACCCTATGAAATGATCCCTCTTCCTCCTCCTCCTCCTCCTGGGCCACATCCTCTTCCATCATCGCCTGCAGCGTTTTTTCAAGGAGACATAGAAGTGGGAGAGTAACGCTGAGAATGGCGTTATCGGCACTGGCCATGTTGGTGGAGTACTCGAAACAGCGCAACGAGGAACACAGGTCTCGCATGGAGGCCCAATCATTGGTGGTGAAGTGGTGCTGTTCCGCAGATCGTCTCACCCGTGCGTGCTGCAGCTGAAACTCCACTATGGCCTGCTGCTGCTCGCACCGTCTGTCCAGCATATGCAAGGTGGAGTTCCACCTGGTGGGCACGTCGCATATGAGGCGGTGAGCGGGAAGGCCGAAGTTACGCTGTAGCGCAGACAGGCGAGCAGCGGCAGGATGTGAACGCCGGAAGCGCGCACAGACGGCCCGCACTTTATGCAGCAGCTCTGACATATCAGGGTAATGTTTAAGGAATCTCTGCACCACTAAATTCAGCGCATGCGCCAGGCAAGGGATGTGCGTCAAACCGGCTAGTCCCAGAGCTGCAACGAGATTTCGCCCATTATCGCACACCACCAGGCCGGGCTTGAGGCTGACTGGCACCAACCACTCATCGGTCTGTTGTTCAAGGCCCGTCCACAGCTCCTGCGCGGTGTGGGGTTTGTCCCCCAAACAGATACGTTATAACACTGCCTGCTGTCGTTTACCCCTGGCTGTGCTGAAGTTGGTGGTGAAGGGGTTACGCTGACCGGATGAGGAGCCGGTAGAGGATGAGGAAGCGGAGTAGGAGGAGGAAGCAACAGGAGGCAAACTGAAGCGCCCTGCAATCCTCGGTGGTGGAAGGACATGCGCCAAACTGCTATCCGCCTCAGGCCCAGCCGCCACTGCATTTACCCAGTGTGCTGTTATGGAGATATAACGGCCCTGACCGTGGTTACTGGTCCACGTATCCGTAGTCAGGTGCTCCTTGCCACAGATGGCGTTGCGCAGTGCAGACCTGATTTTGTCCCCCACTTGGTTGTGCAGGGAAGGGATGGCTCTCCTAGAAAAGTAGTGGCGGCTGGGCACGACGTACTGTGGGACAGCCACCGCCATAAGGCCTTTAAAACTCTCCGTCTCCACCAGACGGAATGACAGCATTTCAAAGGCCAGTAATTTAGAAATGCTGGCATTCAGGGCCAGGGATGGCGGGTGGGTAGGGGGGTACTTCCTCTTCCTCTCCAGCTGAACGCTTCCGTGGGACATTGTGGAGATGCTTGGTGACCCAGGTGGTGGTGTTGTCTGCAGATCCTCTGCGGGGTGGCAGGTGGCACTGTCACTCCAGAGGTGGATGAAGAGGCCACGACTGCAGCAGAAGAGGAAGCAGGAGGAGTCAGAGACCTTTCTTGGTTTTTGAGGTGTCTTCTCCACTGCAGCTCGTGCTTTGCACTTAGATGCCTGGTCATGCAGGTTGTGCTCAGGTTGAGAACGTTTATGCCTCGCTTCAGGCTCTGATTGCACAGCGTGCAAACCACTCGTGTCTTCTCGTCAGCACATTGTCTGAAGAACTGCCACGTCAGGGAACTCCTTGGAGCAGGCTTTGGTGTGCTCGGTCCCTTGCTGCGGTGGGCAGTAGCAGGCGTACTGTCTAGGTCTGGAGGATGAGGAGAAGGATCCCCGTTCACAGCAGGGTGGCACCCAAATCAGATCACGGGCATCACTGGAGTGTTCTGCAGTGAACATTTTACAATTTTTGACATGAATAAACCCCTGCTCTGCATAGGTGACAGGGACTTACATTTCTAAACTTCGTCTTTAATTGTCCCTTTCATTCGATCCTTCTGCTTTAATAGCTTCTCCCACATTTCCGCTTCATCCCATTGCAGCCATTGACCTCCCTTGGATGTGGTCTCTCTTTCTCACGCTCCCTCTCCGGCCTGGAACCCTGATTCGCCGCTAACCGCGATCACCATGGTAGGCACAGAAAAGAACATGGAAACTTGATAGAGCAGATATCCAAATGGATGGTGAACATCACGGGGACGTGCAACATGGTGGAGCAGTAAGTGTGCACACGCCTACATGGACTGACTGACAGGGGTCAGCCCCTGCAACTTCTGGGTCTCCAAATTGGGCACACGGCCTGAGCTTGTCCTTTACCCCTTGGAGGTGCTGGCCTGCCCTGCAGCCGGTGTATTGTCTGAACGTGTGTTTAGCACGGCTGGAGGGCGTAATCACAGGTTATATTTCCCAATGTTTTGGGGTGTACCCTAATTAAAAAAATATATAAATAAATTTAAAACCAAAAAGCAGTGTAGGCTACCTCCTCCTCTTCCTCCACCGCCGCTTCCACCTACACCGCCACATCCACCGCCTCCTCAACCTCCTACTCCATATGGACCTCGTCCTCCTAGATCAAGATTATTAGTTTTAATTTTTATGTATTTTATGTTATTTAAAGTCATTTCCCTATCCACATTTGTTTGCAGCGCACTTGCCATGCTCTTAACCACATTTTAATGCCATTTTCAGCCCTCTAGCCCTTTCCATGACATTTTTACAGCCATCCTGTTCCTTGTTCCTGTGGTGGTTACGGTGTCGAGCGGAGTGCTTGGAGCCCTCGGGAAGCACTAGGAGCACCCATCAACGGAGGTACCCAGTCGGGGTGCCAGGAGATCCGTTACAGTGGTGGCAGCAGTGGGATGGTGTCCTAGTGCGAGGAGGAGCAGCTCGGAGACACAGTTCGTGGAGTATATGGAGGGCAACGCTAGTAATCGTACAGCGCCCCTGGATACAGCAGGATGGAATCAGATAGTCTTCGGACAGTGTTCCATGGCGAGGAGGCGGCCGCGGACTACAGGGATGCAGACAGAAAGGAAGTCTGGTATGATGTTCTGGAAAATGCCCAGTGGCGGCGAGGTGAGAGTCTCCTCAGTTATGATCAGCGGCTACAGAAGCGTGTGGTGATGCGGATGGATCTCTTGGGAGAGCACCCCCTGGATGACTGGGTAACAGAGCTCCAGAGCCTGGTATGTAAGGAGCTTTGGCTAGAGGACGCTTACCGGGCCCTAAGGTGGCATGTCATTCAACATCCCCCCTGGACGGCCGAGCACGACTTACCTGAAGGGAAGGATTAGGATGGACCTGGGTTACTATGAGAGGCCTTGGAGGAGGACATTGATCTCGGCAGCATGGAGGAGTCTAGGTTTTGGGACATCTATGACTACTGGATGGGCATGCATGTTTATGCTGGTGGATGGGAGGTGAGCAAAGACATGACCCACCTGGTAACAAGGGAGTGGGAGCTGGAGCAGACCTACCAACACCTGCTCAGCTCCGTTCATCCCCAACCTACCCGACAAGCAGAGCCAGATCTGCCCCCCTACAACTGGAAAGACTTGACGGCGATACCCCCTGCTTTCCTACCAACTCCCAAAGTAGGGAACTTCATCGACTGGTTCTGGGAAGACCTCCCGACGGCAGGTAGAGATGGGACCGAAGTCTCTTCACCGGCCCTACAGGGATGCTGGGCAGCCGGCCCAGATCCCCAACTACAGCCTGCGTTACCTGGAGTTCAGACAGTCGGTCTGACTCCCCATCGGCAGCTTACTGTCACGGCGGGGAGCGGGGAAAACCCCCCACCGTGCAATGGAAGTGGCTGCAAAGCAAGATAGCAGGGCACAAGGAGCTGGTCACCACCTAAAGTAACCCTGAGCTCTCCCTGGACTCCTAGCGCATGAGCCGCCTCAGATGGTAAGGGGGCTCATGCTCACGAACCTAGGACCCTACTATCCCTGTAATGCCCTAGGCCAAACGACAGGGCAGAGACCACCCATTCATCCTACACCACGGATGAAAAGGTGTCTCCAGAGACCCAGTGGCAGACAGGAAGCAAGACCATGGGATAAACAGTACGGCAGGTAAGTTACACAGCAACATAACTATGCAATCCACACTTACCTGCCGTAGCCAAGATGGAATGAGGCTCCAGGCTGGGAAACCCACAGTCTTGTCTTCGCTTAAACCCCTCCGGGAAAGCACGCCCCTTGCGGAGCCCAGACACCACCAGAAAACCTCCATACACCAACCACACCAATACAACATACACCAGGTGGGGGAGGAAAACAGAGACACACCGGAGGGGACACACAGCCATGGCAAGGAATCAATATAATAAATAAGGGTGACTCACACAGACACAAAGACATACCGCCAGGGAGCAGAGCTCTTACTCAGGCAGACAACTAAATAAGACTGACCACAGGCTCCAAAACACCATCATATAAAGAGGCCTGAGGTCACACCCACCACACCTAGCAGACACACCTAAATTAACCCCGTGACCACCAAAACGGGGAATGCACCAAATAAAGGAAAGTGTACATGCAAACAGAAAACTACACGTTGCCCCCGGCAACCAGTCTGCACGCAACAGCGTCACGGTCAGCATAAATTGGCCGTGACACTTACCTTACAGGGAGAGATGACAGCCGGTCTCTCTCCCCAGCGGCAGACAGGATCACAGGGAGAGGAGATTGTCGGTCCCCCGTCCCTGCAGCAACCAGCATTACTAGGAGTGGAGATGGTCGCACCCACTACCCAGCACCAGGCAGCGTTACCGAGAGTCGAGACAGTTGGTCTGACTCCCCAGTAGCAGTGGGTTGTAAAGGGAGAAGAGACAACCGGTCTCTCTCCCCAACCACAGGGGGACAGCACCCCTAACTCCGATGGTGCAGATGGGACCACGGTCTCTGCACCAGACCTACCGAGATGCTGGACGGCTGGTACAGATCCCCCACCAACCCCGCAGGAATGCCAGGAGGAGGAGGTAAGCGATTCCTCCTCTCCACAGCCGATCTTCAACAAGGTCCTGGGGTTAGGATTCCCTGACCACATCCCAGTGGAAGAGCTGGCATCTGGGCAGAGCGCAGTCTGCCTCTGCCCTCCCCTATCCTCTTGTCCAGAGCCTGACTCCCCACAGGCTACCCCAGCGAAAGAGCTGGCATCTGGGCAGAGCGCAGTCTGCCTCTGCCCTCCCCTATCCTCTTGTCCAGAGCCTGACTCCCCACAGGCTACCCCAGCGGAAGAGCTGGCATCTGGGCAGAGCGCAGTCTGCCTCTGTCCTCCCCTATCCTCTTGTCCAGAGCCTGACTCCCCACAGGCTACCCCAGCGGAAGAGCTGGCATCTGGGCAGAGCGCAGTCTGCCTCTGTCCTCCCCTATCCTCTTGTCCAGAGCCTGACTCCCCACAGGCTACCCCAGCGGAAGAGCTGGCATCTGGGCAGAGCGCAGTCTGCCTCTGTCCTCCCCTATCCTCTTCTTCAGAGGCTGACTCCCCACAGGCTACCCCAGCGGAAGAGCTGACATCTGGGCAGAGCGTAGTCTGCCTCTGTCCTCCCCTATCCTCTTGTTCAGAGGCTGACTCCCCACAGGCTAGCCTAGCTGATGCGCTGGCATCTGGGCAGAGCGCAGTCGGCCTCTTCCCTCCCCTATCCTCTTGTTCAGAGGCTGACTCCCCACAGGCTAGCCTAGCTGATGCGCTGGCACCAGGGCAGAGTACCGCTGATCCCTGCCCACAAAGCAACCTCCACTCCAAGCCAGGGAGCAACACAGAGACCGGGAGTACCAGTTACTAACACAACCTTGGTGGACTCACTGGACAGAGACAGGCTACCGAATTCAACTGGTCCAGTATTTGGTTGTGGGTGGGCTGCCAGACTAACTCAGGTACCGACCGGCGTGAGGTCAGGTGTCTGGTTAGTCTTCCCTGGGAGGGGGAGATGTGTGGCAAAAATACCCTCGCCACTGGGTTTTGGAGGGGCCTCTTGCCTCAGGATTATGGCCCATATACTAACTTTGAAGAAGAAGACAGACCGGCCGCACACCCTAAATCTATGGAACTGTTGTGGGCAGGAAAGCCATGCTTGCGGTCGGCCAAATGTGACTTCCATGGAATTTGGGAACCCCTGCTCGGATCTGGGTGATTTTTGGATATGTTGGGGTTTTGAGGTGTTTTCTGTGTTTAACCCTGTGAGTGACTAAGTTAGCCCATTATGTTTGGTAATTGTATTTTGTTGATTGTGTTACAGACAGAGGGAAGGGGCTTTTGTGTACAATTGCTGGGAAGGTTTCAATACTGTAAATGCATGTGATTGGCTAATCTATAAACTGTCACAGTCTTCTACAAGGTCCCCAGGGAGTGTCCCTTGCTGGAAGACCTGCATAAAAGGCTGAAAAATAACCCATTAAAGAGTTCCTGTTTTACATTCCCCATAGAGCCTCGTCTCATGTGTGGGGGATTGCTATACGCTGTATACTCCCCTGGCTATAACCCCTAGCTCTTGTAAGAGCTGTTCCTGGTCCTTGTTCCTGTGGTGGTTACGGTGTCGAGCGGAGTGCTTGGAGCCCTCGGGGAAAAACTTCAGAAAAGTCGCGGCCCTCTTGTTCTTGAATCAAAGCTTAGCCTTTAATCACACCGAAAGGATACAGCAACGTCTGGACACCCAGGTCTTTCTCAGCTACATGTGGTTTACAAGTGAAGTTCAATACTTATATAGGTGTAACATTCAATCCGGATTGGTTGAGGGGTTGTTCCCCAGAAAGGTCAAACCCCCCCCTTACATATTCACCCAATCGTGTTCTAAAGTGATAATAACATTCAGTAATAAAACAGCATAACCATCTCAGCTGTGTATATAAAACCTACCCTGCACCTGAGCTGAGTATCCATCCAGCAGTATGCGCGCGGTGAGTGGCGTCTAACGTCTGTCTCTGCGCATGCGCCAGATGTAGAACGAGATTCCTGGAAATCACGTATTCGACATAGCGGTCACATGATCGGGAGTCCCGAAACCGTGCAAGCGCCCTCAATCACATGACGGGTCATGTGATAGAGCGTCCCAGCCGTATCCCGGCAACCCAAGGTCCTAAACCAAAGCTAATGTGTTGTAAAGGATACTATAGGGCTGAGGATAGGATCCATTATGGGAGCGGAATACGGTAAATATCAGTCGTGCCACTCATCTCACGCATCATGAAATCCAGAATATGAACTTAGACTAAATGCCAATAATCGCCCATGTGCCAGCAACACTGGAAGCAGCCAATAGTGGATGCCCCATAGACAGTGTAGCGCTGCAATGGCAATAGTTGTAACCTAGCAGGACTGTGTTCTGGGCGAAGTGTGGAATGGACCACAGTTAGTTACAGACCCCCTTCCATGCTGACGGAGCTCCACTAAAGCCCTGGAAGGAGGTCTAGCGAGTGCATCCCAGAGGAAAAGGGGCAATATTAGGCTAAATAAAATCGCAAGGTTCAAACAATGCAGCCCCATAGCTAAAGCCATGTAGTCATGAGCATCCCCCGCACAACTCCCTATGGTCTCCACCACCAGGATGTGCTGGGGAAACACGCACACGTACACTTTTGGAAGGGGAATACTAGGGCCGACATACCCCCCACCCCGGTCAAGGGGAGGTGAAATATATTGGCACCTGCCTGGTCTGGGCCAACTCCAAATGAAGAGCACCCCTACCCTGCTTATTCCCATCGATATCCTGTAAATGGATTGGGTTCAGGGCCAGTCAAATCCTGTGGAATAGCGTAAAATTGCCCCCATGGCGTCCCACAATGCCCTCCATCAATATCAAATGTGTCGCTCCTCGGGAAGAGGGGATCATAAAATTGGTAAAAGATGCCTAATAACACGACAACAAAACCCTCCCAGTACACACATCCAGCACAGGCAAAAAACATGGAAGTACAACTGGTATAAGGAAGGAACCCAACTGGCCGCCTCTCTGGTGGCTCATAAATGGGGCAGCATATAGTCCTCCGCTCAGGTTACATATGGTAGCACTATCTAAAAGTGAAAAAAAGAGAAGAAGAACAATAAATCAATGAATATATTATCACAATGGTACATCGGGCACTAAAACTTACATCGCACTAAAATATCACAATCCCACATCTCGGGTGGCGAATAGAAAAGGGAGCTCTGAGATGCACTCGATAGACCTCCTTCCAGGGCTTTAGTGGTGCTCCGTCAGCATGGAAGGGGATCTGTAACTAACTGTGGTCCATTCCACACTTCGCCCAGAACACAGTCCTGCTAGGTTACAACTATTGCCATTGCAGCGCTACACTGTCTATGGGGCGTCCACTATTGGCTGCTTCCAGTGTTGCTGGCACATGGGCGATTATTGGCATTTAGTCTAAGTTCATATTCTGGATTTCATGTTGCGTGAGATGAGTGGCACGACTGATATTTACTGTATTTCGCTCCCATAATGGATCCTATCCTCATCCCTATAGTATCCTTTACAACACATTAGCTTTGGTTTAGGACCTTGGGTTGCCGGGATACGGCTGGGACGCTCTATCACATGACCCGTCATGTGATTGAGGGCGCTTGCGCGGTTTCAGGACTCCCAATCATGTGACCGCTATGTCGAATACGTGATTTCCGGGAATCTCGTTCTACATCTGGCGCATGCGCAGAGACAGACTTTAGACGCCACTCACCGCGCGCATACTGCTGGATGGATACTCGGCTCAGGTGCAGGGTAGGTTTTATATATACAGCTGAGATGGTTATGCTGTTTTATTACTGAATGTTATTATCACTTTAGAACACGATTGGGTGAATATGTAAGGGGGGGATTTGACTTTTCTGGGGGACAACCCCTCAACCAATCCGGATTGAATGTTACACCTATATAAGTATTGAGCTTCACTTGTAAACCACATGTAGCTGAGAAAGACCTGTGTGTCCAGACGTTGCTGTATCCTATCAGTGTGAGTAAACGCTAAGCTTTGATTCAAGAACAAGAGGGCCGCGACTTTTCTGAAGTTTTTTCCCGAGGGCTCCAAGCACTCCGCTCGACACCGTAACCACCACAGGAACAAGGACCAGGAACAGCTCTTACAAGAGCTAGGGGTTATAGCCAGGGGAGTATACAGCGTATAGCAATCCCCCACACATGAGACGAGGCTCTATGGGGAATGTAAAACAGGAACTCTTTAATGGGTTATTTTTCAGCCTTTTATGCAGGTCTTCCAGCAAGGGACACTCCCTGGGGACCTTGTAGAAGACTGTGACAGTTTATAGATTAGCCAATCACATGCATTTACAGTATTGAAACCTTACCAGCAATTGTACACAAAAGCCCCTTCCCTCTGTCTGTAACACAATCAACAAAATACAATTACCAAACACAATGGGCTAACTTAGTCACTCACAGGCAGAAAACACACATTTTTCCCAAAACACAGAAAACCCCTCAAAACCCCACATCTCCCCATAATTTATACATCTATGGATATCTCTGATCTGGGCGAACAACATATCCAAAAATCACCCAGATCCGAGCAGGGGTTCCCGAATTCCATGGAAGTCACATTTGGCCGACCGCAAGCATGGCTTTCCTGCCCACAACAGTTCCATAGATTTAGGGTGTGCGGCCGGTCTGTCTTCTCCTTCAAAGTTAGTATATGGGCCATAATCCTGAGGCAAGAGGCCCCTCCAAAACCCAGTGGCGAGGTTATTTTTGCCACACATCTCCCCCTCCCAGGGAAGACTAACCAGACACCTGACCTCACGCCGATCGGTACCTGAGTTAGTCTGGCAGCCCACCCACAACCAAATACTGGACCAGTTGAATTCGGTAGCCTGTCTCTGTCCAGTGAGTCCACCAAGGTTGTGTTAGTAACTGGTACTCCCGGTCTCTGTGTTTCTCCCTGGCTTGGAGTGGAGGTTGCTTTGTGGGCAGGGATCAGCGGTACTCTGCCCTGGTGCCAGCGCATCAGCTAGGCTAGCCTGTGGGGAGTCAGCCTCTGAACAAGAGGATAGGGGAGGGCAGAGGCAGACTGCGCTCTGCCCAGATGCCAGCTCTTCCGCTGGGCTAGCCTGTGGGAAGTCAGCCTCTGGACAAGAGGATAGGGGAGGGCAGAGGCAGACTGCGCTCTGCCCAGATGCCAGCTCTTCCGCTGGGGTAGCCTGTGGGGAGTCAGCCTCTGGACAAGAGGATAGGGGAGGGCAGAGGCAGACTGCGCTCTGCCCAGATGCCAGCTCTTCCTCTGGGGTAGCCTGTGGGGAGTCAGCCTCTGGACAAGAGGATAGGGGAGGGCAGAGGCAGACTGCGCTCTGCCCAGATGCCAGCTCTTCCTCTGGGGTAGCCTGTGGGGAGTCAGCCTCTGAACAAGAGGATAGGGGAGGGCAGAGACAGACTGCGCTCTGCCCAGATGCCAGCTCTTCCGCTGGGGTAGCCTGTGGGGAGTCAGCCTCTGAACAAGATGATAGGGGAGGGCAGAGGCAGACTGCGCTCTGCCCAGATGCCAGCTCTTCCGCTGGGGTAGCCTGTGGGGAGTCTGGCTATGGACAAGAGGATAGGGGAGGGCAGAGGCAGACTGCGCTCTGCCCAGATGCCAGCTCTTCCGCTGGGGTAGCCTGTGGGGAGTCAGCCTCTGAACAAGAGGATAGGGGAGGGCAGAGGCAGACTGCGCTCTGCCCAGATGCCAGCTCTTCCGCTGGGGTAGCTTGTGGGGAGTCAGCCTCTGGACAAGAGGGTAGGGGAGGACAGAGGCAGACTGCGCTCTGCCCAGATGCCAGCTCTTCCGCTGGGGTAGCCTGTGGGGAGTCAGCCTCTGGACAAGAGGATAGGGGAGGGCAGAGGCAGACTGCGCTCTGCCCAGGTGCCAGCTCTTTCGCTGGGGTAGTCTGTGGGGAGTCAGCCTCTGGACAAGAGGATAGAGGAGGGCAGAGCCAGACTGCGCTCTGCCCAGATGCCAGCTCTTCCGCTGGGATGTGGTCAGGCAACCCCCAGGTAGAGATGTCGCAAACATAAAATTTTCCGTTCGCGGAAGGCGAACGTGAATTTTCGCAAATGTTTGCGAACGGGCGAACCGGGAGAACCGCTATAGACTTCAATAGACAGGCAAATTTTAAAACCCACAGGGACTCTTTCTGGCCACAATAGTGATGGAAAAGTTGTTTCAAGGGGACTAACACCTGGACTGTGGCATGCCGGAGGGGGATCCATGGCAAAACTCCCATGGAAAATTACGTAGTTGACGCAGAGTCTGGTTTTAATCCATAAAGGGCATAAATCACCTAACATTTTTAAATTGTTTGGAATAACGTGCTTTAAAACATCAGGTATGATCTTGTATCGATCAGGTAGTGTAAGGGTTACGCCCGCTTCACAGTGACAGACCAAACTCCCCGTTTAACGCACCGCAAACAACCGCAAACTCCCCATTTGCACAAGGTTGGATACCAAGCTAGCCATGTCCCGTTCCTTGTCCTCACTGATGTCATGGAAGGTCTCTTCCTCCACCCAGCCACGTACAACACCAAGGGTCCCCGAAAGGTGACAACAAGCCCCCTGGGACGCCTGCTGTGGTTGGTCTTCCACCTCCTCAAAGCCACCTTCCTCCTCTGACTCCTCTTCTTCAGACTCCTCTCTCTGCGTTATTATAAGGTGTGTTAAGTAGTACTATTCCTATCAGTTTAATCCCTGTTATGTCCCCTATCAGGGGCCGGTGTATGGAATATATTTTAGGAACCGGGAGATGGAAAAAGATGCTTGGTCGGTCCTCCTACGTCCAATTTGGGGCACTGCGTGTGCGCCGTGCAATGTACTGTGCCACCCTATATGAGTGGTGTGTTATGTTGTACTATTCCTATCAGTTTAATCCCTGTTACGTCCCCTATCAGGGGACGTGTATGGAATAGAGTTCAGACAACCGCAAAGAGTTGTCAATAGTTGACAGACTCATGACATAAATGTTATTCCTCTATGCTTCAATCTTGGTGTAGTGATGACTGTGCTCGTGCGCACGTTTGGGAGATTGCAGGCGATGGCGGTTTTTCAAAGCCTATGGTCGTGCTGAGGTAGTTCAGTGACAGTTAAGTGACCCAGAAAACAATGATTCTGCAGTGCGGGCCCATTGTTGGCCTAGTAGGCTTTAATGATCACCTTAGATGATCACAAAGAAAATTTATGTTTTTTCTATGCAAAATTATCCAGCCGATCGCTTTTGGTCTGTTCACAATGAAGCAACGACCTTATCTCATCTGGGGTGTGCCAACATTGCCAACACACTCAGAGGTGGTCACTTCATTGTGATACGCAAGCCCCTTCACCACAACAAGGTAACGATCACGAAGGGGAATTGACACTTGTATGGGCCTTTTTTTTTGTTTGTTTTTTGAAGCCACAGTGCAGCACCAGAGGCCAGAAATATTAGGCATTGTTGCAGCCGCTGTGTGTGCAACTGACTGCTATTTATTCACAGTCAAAATTGTTATTTTTATTTAAATGGAATCTACTGTGACACCAGATATGAGTGGCAAGTGACAATATGCGCTTGCAGCTGGGCCTTAAACACACAAACACGTGTGTGCAACTGACTGCTATTTATTCACAGTCAAAATTGTTGTTTTTCTTTAAATGGAATTGAATGTGACACCAGATAGGAGTTGCACTGGTGACACTATGCACTTGCAGGGCATGAAACACACACGCGTGCCGGCAACTGACTGCTATTATATTACAGTCCAAAAAGTTTTTGTTTTTTTGTTTTTAAATGCAAGCTACTGTGACACCAGATATGAGTGGTGGCACTGGGCGAGTGGGCACAGTATACGCTGTGAGCCTGACACACACGCTGGCAGGCAACTGCAATTAGATTACACAGGAAAAAAAAAGAAAGCAGACTGATGTTCTAGCCCTAAAAAGGGCTTTTTGGGACGCTGTCCTTACAGCAGAGATCAGATGAGTCCTTCAGGACTGTAGTGGACACTGAATACACTGGCCTAGCTATCGATCTCCCTATGAAATCAGCAGCAGCTGCACTGTCCCTCCTCTCACTAAGACTGCAGCTTCCGAATGATTCCGAAATGGATGCTGTCCAGGAGGTGGGAGGGTCTGGGAGGGAGGGTCTGCTGCTGATTGGCTGGAATGTGTCTTCTGACTGTGAGGTACAGGGTCAAAGTTTACACAATGATGACGAATAGGGGGCGGACCGGACATCGCATATGTTCGCCCGCCGCGGCGAACGCGAACAAGCGATGTTCGCTGGGAACTATTCGCCGGCGAATAGTTTGGGACATCTCTACCCCCAGGACCTTGTTGCAGATCGGCTGTGGAGAGGAGGAATCGCTTACCTCCTCCTCCTGGCATTCCTGCGGGGTTGGTGGGGGATCTGTACCGGCCGTCCAGCAACTCGGTAGGTCTGGTGCAGAGACCGTGGTCCCATCTGCACCATCGGAGTTAGGGGTGCTGTCCCCCTGTGGTTGGGGAGAGAGACCGGTTGTCTCTTCTCCCTTTACAACACACTGCCGCTGGGGAGTCAGACCAACTGTCTCGACTCTCGGTAACGCTGCCTGGTGCTGGGTAGTGGGTGCGACCATCTCCACTCCTAGAAATGCTGGTTGCTGCAGGGTCGGGGGACCGACAATCTCCTCCCCCTGTGATCCTGTCTGCTGCTGGGGTGAGAGACCGGCTGTCATCTCTCCCTGTAAGGTAAGCTGCCGATGGGGAGTCAGACCGACTGTCTCGACTCTCGGTAACGCTGCCTGGTGCTGGGTAGTGGGTGCGACCATCTCCACTCCTAGTAATGCTGGTTGCTGCAGGGTCGGGGGACCGACAATCTCCTCCCCCTGTGATCCTGTCTGCCGCTGGGGTGAGAGACCGGCTGTCATCTCTCCCTGTAAGGTAAGCTGCCGATGGGGAGTCAGACCGACTGTCTGGACTCCGGGTAATGCTGGCTGTAGTTGGGGATCTGGGCCGGCTGCCCAGCATCCCTGTAGGGCCGGTGGAGAGACTTCAGTCCCATCTCTACCCGCCGTCGGGAGGTCTTCCCAGAACCAGTCAATGAAGTTCCCTACTTTGGGAGTTGGTAGGAAAGCAGGGGGTATCGCCGTCAATTCTTTCCAGTTGTAGGGGGGCAGATCTGGCTCTGCTTGTCGGGTAGGTTGGGGATGAACGGAGCTGAGCAGGTGTTGGTAGGTCTGCTCCAGCTCCCACTCCCTTGTTACCAGGTGGGTCAAGTCTTTGCTCACCTCCTATCCGCCAGCATAAACATGCATGCCCATCCGGTAGTCGTAGATGTCCCAAAACCTAGACTCCTCCATGCTGCCGAGATCAATGTCCTCCTCCAAGGCCTCTCATAGTAACCCAGGTCCATCCTAATCCTTCCCTTCAGGTAAGTCGTGCTCGGCCGTCCAGGGGGGATGTTGAATGACATGCCACCTTAGGGCCCGGTAAGCGTCCTCTAGCCAAAGCTCCTTACATACCAGGCTCTGGAGCTCTGTTACCCAGTCATCCAGGGGGTGCTCTCCCAAGAGACCCATCCGCATCGCCACACGCTTCTGTAGCCGCTGATCATAACTGAGGAGACTCTCACCTCGCCGCCACTGGGCATTTTCCAGGACATCATACCAGACTTCCTTTCTGTCTGCATCCCTGTAGTCCGCGGCCGCCTCCTCGCCATGGAACACTGTCCGAAGACTAGCTGATTCCATCCTGCTGTATCCAGGGGCGCTGTACGGATACTAGCGTTGCCCTCCATATACTCCACGAACTGTGTCTCCGAGCTGCTCCTCCTCGCACTAGGACACCATCCCACTGCTGCCACCACTGTAACGGATCTCCTGGCACCCCGACTGGGTACCTCCGTTGATGGGTGCTCCTAGTGCTTCCCGAGGGCTCCAAGCACTCCGCTCGACACCGTAACCACCACAGGAACAAGGAACAGGATGGCTGTAAAAATGTCATGGAAAGGGCTAGAGGGCTGAAAATGGCATCAAAATGTGGTTAAGAGCATGGCAAGTGCGCTGCAAACAAATGTGGAGAGGGAAATGACTTTAAATAACATAAAATACGTAAAAATTAAAACTAATAATCTTGATCTAGGAGGACGAGGTCCATATGGAGTAGGAGGTTGAGGAGGCGGTGGATGTGGCGGTGTAGGTGGAAGCGGCGGTGGAGGAGGAGGAGGAGGTAGCCTACACTGCTTTTTGGTTTTAAATTTATTTATATATTTTTTTAATTAGGGTACACCCCAAAACATTGGGAAATATAACCTGTGATAACGCCCTCCAGCCGTGCTAAACACACGTTCAGACAATACACCGGCTGCAGGGCAGCACCTCCAAGGGGTAAAGGGCAAGCTCAGGCCGTGTGCCCAATTTGGAGACCCAGAAGTTGCAGGGGCTGACCCCTGTCAGTCAGTTCATGTAGGCGTGTGCACACTTACTGCTCCACCATGTTGCACGTCCCCGTGATGTTCACCATTCATTTGGATATCTGCTCTATCAAGTTTCCATGTTCTTTTCTGTGCCTACCATGGTGATCGCGGTTAGCGGCGAATCAGGGTTCCACGCCAGAGAGGGAGCGTGAGAAAGAGAGACCACATCCAAGGGAGGTCAATGGCTGCAATGGGATGAAGCGGAAATGTGGGAGAAGCTATTAAAGCAGAAGGATCGAATGAAAGGGACAATTAAAGACGAAGCTTAGAAATGTAAGTCCCTGTCACCTATGCAGAGCAGGGGTTTATTCATGTCAAAAATTGTAAAATGTTCACTGCAGAACACTCCAGTGATGCCCGTGATCTGATTTGGGTGCCACCCTGCTGTGAACGGGGATCCTTCTCCTCATCCTCCAGACCTGTGCCCTGGCCGGACAGTTGGGTACCTGGCCGCTGTTGGTGCAGGAACACACCCTCGGAGCCACCTGTGGATCAGGGGAGGGCTGGCAGCCTTAGTCCTGGGGGGCAAATCCAGTCAAGTGGCCCATTTTTAGCCCCGCCCATTATTAAAAGCCCCTCCTATATATAATAGGCCACTCCCAACACACGCTGTACAGCTGGCATTCTATAGTTGAGGCCTGTCTACACATCATACAGAGAGGGGGGGCCCGTCCTGGCTGCACTGCCTGATTATACAACAAGCTACAGCCAGGACGCTCCTCCGCTCTCCTCCCTCCCCCGATCCTGCTCAAGGCTTGTGGTTCCCCCCACCATCTGCCACCCGCCCGTGGCCTGCTGCCCCCCAATGTGGCACGTGTAGTGTGCTGCGCAGATTCTTGTGCCTGGCCATTTCTAAAAGCCCCGCCCATTATTAAAAGCCCCTCCTGCATATAATAGGCCACGCCCAACAAACAGTGTACAGCTGACATTCTATAGTTGCGGCCTGTCTACACATCATACGGAGAGGGGAGGTCTGTCCTGGCTGCACTGCCTGCTTATACAACAAGCTACAGCCAGGACGCTCCTCCGCTCTCCTCCCTCCCCCGATCCTGCTCAAGGCCAGTGGTTCCCCCCACCATCTGTCACCCGCCCGTGGCCTGCTGCCCCCTTTCGTCGTCCTCACCCAGCTCTGAATCCTCCTTCTGCAAATGGCAGGGGGGGGGGGAGCCGGAGCATCTCCTCTCCTACATAGCGCCCCCTACCTCTTACATCCAGTGATGTCACCTTTGTTGTAGACGTTCTCTTTCCTCATCTTCTCCATTCAGACCAGACCGCCATGATGATTCTTCTGCCATCTCCCGTCTCTGCAGAGATTGAGAAACAGACATTAGTTTCCTGCCACCCCCAATACTATACTGCAGAAACAGTACCCCTGGAAACAATACTACCACACAGATAGTGCCCCCAATACTGTGCCCGCTGTGCCCCCAATACTATACTGCAGAAACAGTACCCCAGGAAATACTACTACCACACAGATAGTGCCCCCAATACTGTGCCCGCTGTGCCCCCAATACTATACTGCAGAAACAGTACCCCTGGAAACAATACTACCACACAGATAGTGCCCCCAATACTGTGCCCGCTGTGCCCCCAATACTATACTGCAGAAACAGTACCCCTGGAAATACTGCTACCACACAGATAGTGCCCCCAATACTGTGCCCGCTGTGCCCCCAATACTATACTGCAGAAACAGTCCCCCTGGAAATACTGCCACCACACAGATAGTGCCCCCAATACTGTGCCCGCTGTGCCCCCAATACTATACTACAGAAACAGTCCCCCTGGGAATACTACTACCACACAGATAGTGCCCCCAATACTGTACCCGCTATGCCCCCAATACTATACTGCAGAAACAGTCCCCCTGGAAATACTGCTACCTCACAGATAGTGCCCCCAATACTGTGCCCGCTGTGCCCCCAATACTATACTGCAGAAACAGTCCCCCTGGGAATACTACTACCACACAGATAGTGCCCCCAATACTGTACCCGCTATGCCCCCAATACTATACTGCAGAAACAGTACCCCTGGGAATACTACTACCACACAGATAGTGCCCCCAATACTGTGCCCGCTGTGCCCCCAATACTATACTGCAGAAACAGTCCCCCTGGGAATACTACTACCACACAGATAGTGCCCCCAATACTGTGCCCGCTGTGCCCCCTATACTGTACTGCAGATACAGTCCCCCTGGAAATACTACTACCACACAGATAGTGCCCCCAATACTGTGCCCGCTGTGCCCCCAATACTATACTGCAGATACAGTCCCCCTGGGAATACTACTACCACACAGATAGTGCCCCCAATACTGTACCCGCTGTGCCCCCAATACTATACTGCAGAAACAGTCCTCCTGGAAATACTACTACCACACAGATAGTGCCCCCAATACTGTACCCCTGCTATGCCCCCAATACTATACTGCAGAAACAGTACCCCTGGGAATACTACTACCACACAGATAGTGCCCCAATACTGTGCCCGCTGTGCCCCCAATACTATACTACAGAAACAGTCCGCCTGGAAATACTACTCCCACACAGATAGTGCCCCCAATACTGTGCCCGCTGTGCCCCCAATACTATACTGCAGAAACAGTCCCCCTGGGAATACTACTACCACACAGATAGTGCCCCAATACTGTGCCCGCTGTGCCCCCAATACTATACTGCAGAAACAGTACCCCTGGGAATACTACTACCACACAGATAGTGCCCCCAATACTGTACCCGCTATGCCCCCAATACTATACTGCAGAAACAGTCCTCCTGGAAATACTACTACCACACAGATAGTGCCCCCAATACTGTACCCGCTATGCCCCCAATACTATACTGCAGAAACAGTACCCCTGGGAATACTACTACCACACAGATAGTGCCCCCAATACTGTACCCGCTGTGCCTCCTATACTATACTGCAGAAACAGTCCCCCTGGAAATACTACTACCACACAGATAGTGCCCCCAATACTGTGCCCGCTGTGCCCCCAATACTATACTGCAGAAACAGTCCCCCTGGGAATACTACTACCACACAGATAGTGCCCCCAATACTGTACCCGCTGTGCCCCCAATACTATACTGCAGAAACAGTACCCCTGGGAATACTACTACCACACAGATAGTGCCCCCAATACTGTGCCCGCTGTGCCCCCAATACTATACTGCAGAAACAGTACCCCTGGGAATACTACTACCACACAGATAGTGCCCCCAATACTGTGCCCGCTGTGCCCCCAATACTATACTGCAGAAACAGTCCCCCTGGAAATACTACTACCACACAGATAGTGCCCCCTTAAACAATTATTGGCACACAGTGCTCTAAAAAATAACTACACCAAGACACTAATAGTATAAAGATAATGTCCCCCAAAAATAATTGTGCTAAGCGGATACTGTGCCAGGGTGCCCCCAAAATCCCACCAATAGAAATAATTCTCTGCCAGAGCACACTTAGTAGTAATAATGCCCCCTATAGTGCCCTAGTAATCATGTTCCCCATAGCCCCCCAGTAGTAGTAAAGCTCCCCATAATACCCCCTAGTAGTACTAATTTTCCCTATAATATGACAGTACATGAAATACCCCCGCTTAGTGCCCGCAGTTGAGCTAATGTCCCCATAATGTATGCCAGTATAAAATACCCCTATATAGTGCCCCAGTAAATGCCCTCATACTGCTCCTCTCCCCCTTCCCCATAGTGTCCCCCATAATATGGCAGTAAAAAAATGCCCCTTAGTACCCCCACCATATGCCCCAATAGTGCTCCTCTCCCCCACAATGTGCCAGTAAAAAAATTCCCCTTCTTAGTGCCACCATATGCCCCAATAGTGCTCCACTCCCCCATAGTGCCCCCAAATAATGCCCCATAGTGCCGCTCTCCCCTATAGTGCCTGCCATAATGTGCCAGTAAAAAATGCCCCCTTAGTGCTACCAAATGCCATAGTGCCCCCCATAATGTTCCAATACAAAAGGCCCCTTTAGAGCCCCCACTTCCCCATAGTGCCCCCAAATAATGCCCCTATAGTAACACCAGATGCCCCAGTGCTGCTGTCCCCTATAGTGCCCCCCAGAATGTGCCAATAATAAAAAAAAAAAAGCCCCTTTAGAGCCCCCAGATACCCCCATAGTGCTCCTGTCCTCCATGGTGCCCCCCATAATGTGCCAGCAAGAAATGCCCCCATAGTGCCAGCTCCTCCAATAGTGCCAGCTCCCCTCATAGTGCCAGCTCCCCCCATAGTGCCAGCTCCCCCCATAGTGCCATCCCCCTTATAGTGTGCCAGTTCCCCCATAGTGCCAGCTCCCCCCCATAGTGCCACCCCCCTTATAGTGTGCCAGTTCCCCCATAGTGCCAGCCCCCTTATAGTGCCAGCCCCCTTATAGTGCCAGCCCCCCATATTGCCATCCCCCTTATAGTGCCAGTTCCCCCATAGTGCCAGCCCCACCCATAGTGCTAGCTCCCCCTATACTGCAAGCCCCCCCATAGTGCCAGCTCCTCCCCCATAGTGCCAGCCCCCCCATAGTGCCAGCCCCCCCATAGTGCCAGCCCCCCCATAGTGCCAGCTCCCCCATAGTGCCAGCGCCCCTATAGTGCCAGCTCCGCATATAGTGCCCCCCCAAAGTGCCAGATCCCCCCCATAGTGCCAAATCCCCCCATAGTGCCAGATCCCCCCCCATAGTGCCAGCTCCCCCTATAGTGCAAGCCCCCACATAGTGCCAGCTCCTCCCCCATAGTGCCAAGCCCCCCCATAGTGCCAGCTCCTCCCCCATAGTGCCAGCCCCCCATAGTGTCAGCCCCCCATAGTGTCAGCCCCCCCATAGTGCCAGCTCCCCCATAGTGCCAGCTCCCCCATAGTGCCAGCTCCCCCTATAGTGCCTCCGCATAGTGCTAGCTCCCCCAAAGTGCCAAATCCACCCCATAGTGCCAAATCCCCCCCAAAGTGCCAGCCCCCCCTATAGTGCAAGCCCCCCTATAGTGCCAGATCCCCCCCCCATAGTGCCAGCCCCCCTATAATTCCAGATCCCCCATAGTGCCAGATCCACCCCCCCCATAGTGCCAGCCCCCCTATAGTGCCAGATCCCCCTATAGTGCCAGATCCCCCTCCATAGTGCCAGACCCCCCCCCCATAGTGCCAGATCCCCCTATAGTGCCAGATCCCCCCCCCATAGTGCCAGATCCCCCCCATAGTGCCAGATCCCCCCCCCATAGTGCCAGATCCCCCCCATAGTACCAGATCCCCCCCATAGTGCCAGATCCCCCCCATAGTGCCAGATCCCCCCCAATAGTGCCAGCTCCCCCCCCATAGTGCCATCCCCCTTATAGTGTGCCAGCTCCCCCATAGTGCCAGCCCCCTTATAGTGCCAGCCCCCTTATAGTGCCAGCCCCCCCATATTGCCATCCCCCTTATAGTGCCAGTTCCCCCATAGTGCCAGCCCCCCCATAGTGCCAGCCCCACCCATAGTGCTAGCTCCCCCTATACTGCAAGCCCCCCCATAGTGCCAGCTCCTCCCCATAGTGCCAGCCCCCCCCATAGTGCCAGCCCCCCCCATAGTGCCAGTCCCCCATAGTGCCAGCTCCCCCATAGTGCCAGCCCCCCTATAGTGCCAGCTCCGCCTATAGTGCCCCCCCCCAAAGTGCCAGATCCCCCCCATAGTGCCAAATCCCCCCATAGTGCCAGATCCCCCCCCATAGTGCCAGCTCCCCCTATAGTGCAAGCCCCCCCATAGTGCCAGCTCCTCCCCCATAGTGCCAAGCCCCCCCATAGTGCCAGCTCCTCCCCCATAGTGCCAGCCCCCCATAGTGTCAGCCCCCCCATAGTGTCAGCCCCCCCATAGTGCCAGCTCCCCCATAGTGCCAGCTCCCCCATAGTGCCAGCTCCCCCTATAGTGCCCCCGCATAGTGCTAGCTCCCCCAAAGTGCCAAATCCCCCCCATAGTGCCAAATCCCCCCCAAAGTGCCAGCCCCCCCTATAGTGCAAGCCCCCCTATAATTCCAGATCCCCCATAGTGCCAGATCCACCCCCCATAGTGCCAGCCCCCCTATAGTGCCAGATCCCCCTATAGTGCCAGATCCCCCCCATAGTGCCAGATCCCCCCCCATAGTGCCAGATCCCCCCCATAGTGCCAGATCCCCCCTATAGTGCCAGATCCCCCCCAATAGTGCCAGATCCCCCCCCCATAGTGCCAGATCCCCCCCATAGTGCCAGATCCCCCCCCATAGTGCCAGCTCCCCCTATAGTGCCCCCCCATAGTGCTAGCTCCCCCAAAGTGCCAGATCCCCCCCCCTTTCTGCAAGCCCCCCCTATAGTGCCAGATCCCCCCCCATAGTGCCAGATCCCCCCCATAGTGCCAGATCCCCCCCCCTTTCTGCAAGCCCCCCCTATAGTGCCAGATCCCCCCCATAGTGCCAGATCCCCCCCCCCATAGTGCCAGCCCCCCGCAAGAAAAAAAAAAAAAACACTAATACTTACCTCCATCAGCAGCGATGCAGCCTCTTCTGGCCTGTGTCCCTGCTGTGTGCTGCCGGTGTTCTGCCAGATCTCTATAGCTTGCCGAAAGTCTATAGCGGAAGTGACGTGGTGCGCTGCGCAAGCGCACAAGCGCACTTCCACAAATCATCCGCATCATCGTCTTAAAGTGACAGTCACCTCCAGTAAAATACAGCATCTACATTAATTTGTACCCTCGCGGGCTCGCTCCGCTCGCCACGCATCGGGCTCGGCCTCGCTGCTCTCGGCATTTAGTAAAACTAACTCTATGCCGCCATTGATAGTAAAGAAGGAAATGGATAGTCTCTTTCTTTACTATCCATTTCCTTCTTTACTATCAATGGCAGCATAGAGTTAGTTTTACTAAATGCGAGCGCAGCGAGGCCGAGCCCGATGCGTGGCGAGCGGATCGAGCCCGCGAGGGTACAAATTAATGTAGATTAATAGAGCTGTATTTTAATGGAGATGACTGTCACTTTAAGAAATGTGTGCGCACGCGCGGTGCTGCAGGAATGCTTCGCTGAAGTACGCTTGTGTGCTTGCGCAGCGCACCACGTTACTTCCGCTATAGACTTTCGGCAAGCTATAGAGATCTGGCAGAACACCGGGCTCAGGCGTCGCGATGATAATGACATCATCGCGCTGCCTGAGCCGGCCTCTGATAGGCTGCAGGCATTAGTGCCTGCGGCCTATCAGAAGAACAGGGGAGGGACACGCCTCTCCGTCCCCTGCCCCACAGCACACAGCACGGCCGCAATGACATCCAGGGCCGCGCCGCCTGTGGTGATGATCGGCGGTGCGGCCCTGAAGAATAAAAAAATAAAATTTTTTTTTTTTTTTTTAAAACGGGCGGCCCAGCGGCCGTTTATTTAGGGCGGCCTGGGGGGCAATTGCCTCCCTGCCCCCCGGCCCAGCCCGCCCCTGCTGTGGATGACTGGCCTGATAACCGTGGGGATGATCCCTGTTCCTCCTCCTCTTCCTCCTGTGCCTCATCCATCTGCGCCTGAAGCATTTTTCAAGTAGTGTTGATCACGAATATTCGAATTTTTATCGCGAATATAGGTTCTTCGAAAATTCCCGAAAATTTCGAATATAGTTATATATATTCGTAATTTTTTTTTTTCCGATATTTTTTGGTTTTTTTTATCAGTACACATGATCCCTCACTGCTTCTAGCTTGTGGGCCAATAAGAAGGCTGCAATATACTTGACTTTAGGAGTAGTAGTGTTTGCTAATTTTGCTCTATATTCATTTTTTTTGAATATTCGCTATATTGCTATATATTATTGTTTTAGAATATTCCGAATATTCGAAAAAACGAAGTTATAGCAATATAGAGAATATTCGAAAAAAATGGAATAGAGCAATTTAGCTAATATAGTGCTATAATCTTCTTTGTCTAATAGTTGTAAGTTGAAAAAAACCGCAAGAAAAATTCGAATCTGAAAATTCGCATATTACACAATCATTACCTTTCTGATTTTTCGAGTAAAAAAAAAAAATCGTGAATTTGCGAATTTTCGATGAATATTCGCGAAATATTGCGAATTCGAATATGACCCCTGCCGCTCATCACTATTTTCAAGGAGACATAGAAGTGGGATAGTAACGCTGAGAACGCCGTCATCACCGCTGGCCATGTTGGTGGAGGTCTCGAAGCCGCGTGACACGGCACACAGGTCAGTTTGGCTTTGTCATTACATTAGCATTACATGTATGCCGCCACGCTGTGTGTAGACTTTCCACAGGAATAGCCTTTTATATCTGGATGTTCTCTAGTCATTTACAAGAGGGGTTTGAGGGCGAGTAGGAATAGGGCAGGGATAGGGGGCAGCCCGGCCTCGCTCTCCTGTGTAAATCCTGAATGGGGAGGATAAGGAATGATTCATGAGTAATCTGGCAGTTGGAAATGAGCACATTGTAAAGATGGCCTCTATGAAGGAATGAGGGAAATGAAGGTGACATAAAACGTGTCCCATATAGGTCCCGTCCACCCTGTCGAAGGCCTCCTCAGCGTCTGTCCCCAGTAGAACCAGTGGATGTTTCTTCTGAGACACTATCTTTTTTTTTTTTTGTCAACTTTGTTTTTATTAATCATAAAGACAGATTTACATCCATGGCATATACAATAGGCATTACAGTGTCCCAACAAGGGACGTATGGCAGACATGGATGAATTACATGAATCCGAAAATAATTCAAAACTAGTATTACATCATACTAGGGATTACAATTTCCTGATGTATAGCTGTAATCTCTAACCTTGTCAAAAATCTGCCATTAAATAAGATTGGCGGAAGTCAGAGAAGGTAAAAAAAAATAAACCATAAAGAATAAAAGAAAATAAAGACTATAAAGAGTACAAAAAGGGAGGAACAGAGAGAAAGGAAGAAACAAAAAGAAAGAAGATAGAAAGAGAGGAGGGGGACGGGGAAAAGGAAGGGGGGGGATACTGCCTCCAAGAACGCCATCACAAGACAAGCAAATCAGTCAGGAAGTAGGTTACCCTGTGAATCCTTACAATAAGGTGAAGATAGCCAAGGACTCCATATTCGAAGAAATTTGTGGTGAGCACGACATGACCTGCTGGACATCTCTTCGAATCTGCAAATTTGATGTACCTTTCCACACCATTCTTTGATGGTGGGCGGGTCTACACTCAGCCATTTCAAGGGTATCAAGGACTTCGCTGCAGCAAGAAGATAGGTTACTAAAGATGTAGAGGATTGACGTATGTCCTTCGACGAGCAACCAAGAAGAACCACTGCCGGGGTCAACTCAAGGCTCGTCCCTACAACTACCTTGATTATATTTTCCAGTTCGGACCAAAATGGACGGATAACTGAGCAACTCCACCAGATATGAGTATGTGAGCCAACTTGCACATTGCATCGCCAACATCGATTAGTAGGGGCTAATCCGTGTAAGTTCAGAAACTCCGGAGTCTTGTACCAGCGAGTAAGTACTTTATAATGAGACTCTTGGAGACGTATACACCTTGAGTGAACATGGGAGTGCTGAAGAATCTGTTTAATTTCCGGCTCAGTGAGAGAAATACCCAGTTCCTTTTCCCAGGAGGCCACAAACCCAGGGTCACTCAAGTGTTTCACACTCCTTACAATGGTTATCCACTTAGACAACTTGTTCAGTCTAACTGCTGGTGTCAGTAACTCTCTTTCAAAGTCGGTGGGAGCCCTAAAGGGGTAGTTGGCCTGTAAGAAAACTGCACAACAACTATTAAAATGTGAAATGTGCAAAAACGTAAGCTTAAAGTTCGGTATAAATGTCTGGAGATCTGAACGGCTGGGAACCCCTCCACTCGGGAATAGATTGGTAACGGAGATATGAGCCAGCTGATCCCACATAGGCTGGAAAGTCAAAGATTCCTTTCCAATGACTACAGGTATCAGACTAGAAGGCAACCATGGTGAGATTCCAGGCGCCAGCTCAGTTGACATCAATGACCACACGTTTGAGGCTCCTTTGTAAAGCAAATTGCTATCTGATGAGTTATACATCATACGCTTCTTGTGAGAGGAGAGCCACATATCCTTTAGTAAATCACCCCTATATGCCTCCCTCGACCATCTAGAAATACAATCCGGGGCAGAGAAGGTAGTCAGATTGACCCATCTCCTCAGTTGGATTGCTGAATAAATTGTGCTAACATCTGGCAGTCCTAATCCACCTTTGTTTACAGGTCTGGTGAGGAGAACATGTGCCAGTCTCGGACGCTTCTGTTTCCATAAGTAACGAGAGAAAAGCGATTTCAACTTTGTAAAGAAGAATTGTGGTAGTGCGATTGGGAGCATCTGTAATTTGTAAAGGACCTTCGGAAGTACATATGTCTTGATGACATTCTTCCTGCCTATCCACGATATCAGAGGAATATCATAATCTATCAGGATTTTTTGAATCTCATCTAGGAGTGGACGGAAGTTCGCATCATAAATTTTGGTTATGGATGAAGGGATATTCACTCCCAGGTACTTAAGAGAGGTTTGGGTCCAAGAAAAAGATGATTCCTTTCTAAGCTGCAAGATTCTATGTTTTGCTAAGGAGATATTCAATAACTCGGATTTTGTAGTATTCACTTTAAAGTTTGAGACCTCCCCAAAGCAATCAAATAGTTTGTTTAGGCATGGCAGCCCTCTCTCAGGGTTGGATAACAGAAACAGTAGATCATCCGCAAAAGCCAGCATTTTCAACTCTCCCTCTGGCGTAGCAACGCCACTAATATGCGGTTCCTGTCTCACTTTCTGAAGTAAGGTTTCCATCACCAAAACAAAAAGAGTGGGGGAGAGAGGGCAACCCTGCCTGGTACCGTTTGTTATATCAAAGGGGCTAGACAAATGGTCGTTGACCAAAAGAGAGGCCGACGGGCAGGAATACAATGAAAAGATTGCATCAATAACAGCAATGGGGAAGCCAAACTTCACAAGAGTAGAGCGCATGAAGTGCCAGTTAACTCTATCAAAGGCCTTCTCGGCGTCTACCCCGAGAAGGACCAATGACTTGCTCTCCACGTGTGCCTGATGTATTGCTGTAAGCAGTTTAATCGTGTTGGTCCTCCCCTCCCTCCCCGGTACAAAGCCCGATTGCTCCTCACCTATCAGATGAGGCAGGAGTTTCTTTATCCTCAAGGACAAGAGCTTGGCCCATATTTTCAAGTCCAGATTCAAAAGAGAGATGGGTCTATAACTTCCACACTCTGTCGGGTCTTTCCCCTCCTTGGCTATGAGAGTAATGTGAGCCTCCTGGGACTGCTTCGGTAGAGGATCACCTCTAAATAACGCGGAGCAGTGGTCAACGAGATGGGGCAAAAGCACCTCCTGGAATTTCTTATAGTAAAGCAGGGGAAGACCATCTGGACCCGGGCTCTTCCCCGGGGGAAAGGAGGCGAGGACCTCAGATACTTCCTGTTGTGTGATGGGGGCCGTTAGTGTGTTGATCATGGCTTGATCTAATTGCGGTAGAGAAATATCCCTTAGGAAACTGTCAATCAAAGCCTGCCTCTGTGCCGAGTTAGACAAAACGTCCGTCCTATCTAAATTATATAGAGCCGAATAAAACGCCTGGAACGCCTCGGCCATCTCAGGTAAAGATGATGTGATTGTCCCCGCAGGATTTCTGATCCCGTGAATGTGCTGTTTAGCTTTTTCTTTTTTGAGCAATGTGGACATGAGCTTCCCTCCCTTATTACCATGAGCATACAGCTTATGTCTGAAGTGTAAATAAGCTTTGGCCGATTTGTTTTGTAAGTAAGTGAGGAGTTTTTCCCTTAACACTCGAAGTTTCCCCTGTGTAGCCAGCGAGCTAGAGCTTTTGTGTTCTTTTTCTAAAATAGTGATCTGGCTCAACATCTCATCAATAACCCTTTGCCTATCTTTCTTGATCTTGGACCCCCACGAAATGAAGAGACCCCTAACAAACGCTTTGTGCGATTCCCAGACTATCGGAAATTTGGGGCCAGAGTGTTTGTTCTGTTCAAAGAAGACTGAAAGTTGAGATTGTATATCTGAGTGTGCTTCCACATTTTCTAATATCTGCTCATTGAGCCGCCATCTCCACGTCGTGTGAGAGCCATTCGTGAGGATTAGTGACAAGTGAACTGGCGCATGATCTGATATTGTAATGATCGATATACCTGTATCTGTCACCCTCGGCAAAAGGGAGGCCTGGACCAACAGATAATCCAACCTCTGATGCGAGTTGTGTACCTGGGAAAAGTAAGAGTAGTCCCGAGCAGAGGGGTTCTGCAGCCGCCAGACATCTGTAAGGAAAAGTTCAGACAATTTAGACCTCAACTTTGCTAAAGCACGTCTAGAGACACTCGACCTAGAAGTCGAGGAATCAAGTGAGGGATCTAGTGTAACATTCAGATCTCCTCCTAGAATAATCGGACCGTCCGCGAACAACTTGAGTCTATCTAAGGCATCCAAGAGCCAAGGCACTCGAGCATGATTAGGTGCATAAATATTAGCCAAGGTAAACTTGGTAGCATATACCTGGGCCCTTAGATACAATATTCTCCCTTCTAGGTCCGTGTATTGTTGCAGTATCTTAATAGGAATAGATTTGTGTACAGCTATGGAGACTCCCTTGGAAGCTGAAGAAGTGTGGCATGAGTGGTACCAGTTAGTAAATTGTTTGGAAGGCAGTTTCGGAATTTTATGTTTCTTAAAATGGGTCTCTTGTAAAAAGAGAATGGAGGCACGTAGTTTCTTGAGCATGCCCAGCACGTGATGCCGCTTATTCGGGGTATTCAGGCCCCGCACATTAAAGGATGCGCACCTGATATCGCACATATTACAGAGGCACAAATGTCACGTGGGAGAAGGGTAGGGAGGAAAGAAAATAAGGTAAAAAGTAAGGTGAAAAATAAGAGAAAAACAGAAAAAGAAAAAAAAAAAAAAAAGAGAAAGAGAAAAAGAGAAAAAGAGCAGAGAAAACAAGTAGAAATGTGTTTCTGAGTAAGAGTAAACTTCAAAACCTTGAAGCCTAATATAGGGTGAGCTAATAACTCAGGTGTGGGGATGAGAGAAAATGTTCAAAATGTGAACAAGTCTTGACCTGTGGTGTACAAGCATATAACGTTATACATAACATATACAAACGATCGCCAGATATGTCATACCTTAGATCTATCAACATCTTTGACCCAAGGAGGGGGGGGTGGGGGGCAAGGACAGGGGAAGGGTGGAGGGGGGGGGGGGGAAGAGAGGAGAGAGGGTGAGGAGAACAGTGGAGCCAGAATATTTGAGACTAACCTACTAGCAGATATGGACTAGTGAAACAGCGCTTCGCCGCAGATTCAAAAGTCACCTCAGATATTATTCTGTACATTAATAAATCAACTTATTACATGTCAACATATCAGGTATTGAGACATTAAGATTCACTGTGATTGAGCTGTAATTGCTAATCCCCAGGCAATTCAATATCTCAACATGGCCGCTCATAGGAGGCGGGGAGAGTGAGAACACAAGACGGATAACTGGTATTCTTACTGTTCTATAGTGCGCACGATGTTTCAACTCCTCCATCTAGCGCTCAGTAGTGATGAAGAAGATGAAACAGCATAATCCACAACCACAGTGCGTTCAATACAATTGAGGTAGTTTACCTAATCACAATAAAAGATAGTAACTTAAAAGCAGTAATCAGCTTACCACGCGCTTCATGTGGTGAAGAAACCATTGAGCCACCTAACTCTGATCTACATTGACAGACAGAAGAGATAGAAGAGATGGGGGAGGGGAGGTTGATGGGGATAGGGAGAGAAAGAGAGAGAGAGAGAGAGAGGGGGAAACAATAAGGATCAAAGTAGACATTCTTGCAAGGTGCAGACTGACTGGAAAGGAAGAACCTTATCAATAAGGAGAGGAGACGCTCCTCAACAGGTAAACCATAGCGGTGAAGAACAAAACAGTCCTGCTCACGGCAAGTCTAACCGAAGAAACTTCAGGGCCAACCAGAATTCAATTGACCCTCGCAGACATGGCTGAAGAAAAGTCCAACGTTGGGACTATCAGAGTTCAGCGATGAGGCGAGTTGTTGGCAGCCGACGTTCTTTTCAGACGCTGAGGCTTCGGACGAGAGAAGGTCTGCCATTCCTCCATACGCGGCAGGGGAGGTAAGCGAACCAGATCAGCCGCAGGTGCCCATGACGGTATCTCTATAGGATCAATGTCCAATGCAGGCCACGCGGCATCCAGGTCAGCTGGGGTCTTAATGATGATTCTTCTGTCGTTCTTCATAATCGAGATCCCGAAAGGGAATAGCCATGCATACTGTAAGTTCTTTTCCCTCAGCTTGTCTAGTAACGGCCTCAGCATTCTGCGCTTCTGCAGAGTAGACGGAGCTATATCTTGGTATAGGGAAACCTCAGTTCCCTCGTATTCAATCGGAGATTTCTCCCTGGCCGAGCGGAGGATTGCAGCTGTGTCTACATAGGATAACAGACCACATATTACATCTCGTGGCGGGTCACTAGGCTTAGGCTTCGATCTAAGAGCCCTGTGTATACGCTCTATTGTGATCACATCTGCCCGGTCCTGTCCCAAGAGACCAGTGAAAATTTTGTGCGCCACCTTGGGGAGCGCTTCCCCGGCCCAGGATTCAGGTAACCCCTTTATTCTAATATTCTTTCGGCGGCTCCTGTTCTCTTGATCTTCGATCAATGTGAACGCTGTATTAACGTGGGCCTCAAGTTGCTCTGTTCTGGCAGCTAATCCGGAGGCGTGAGCAGTGAGTTCCGAGCATGTCGTCTCAAGGGCTTCCGTCCGGAACCCAAGTGCATGTAAGTCTGTTTTTATGACTGCCAAGTCGTCTCTTACTGGTCTCAACGCCTGGGTCAAGGTTTTCTTAAGCACCGCTGCTGTAAGCGCCTCATTCGGTGTTCGCTCCTCATCGCTACTCGAGTGACGCTCCTCCTCAGATTCCCTCTGCTCGGCGGGCTCCGGCGCCATCTTGGTCAGAGTAGCGGGAGAACTGGTATGTCTTTTAGTGAAGAGTTTCGTGACTGCGGCTTGATTCATTTGCGGTCTGCTAAGTCCTTCACCTTCCCTCGGCTGGTATCTTCCTATTTTGCCCATATTTAGGCGATTTATCCAGCTGGATCAACGTTAATGCAAGTACGTGGCAGGAGAGAGCTCTCTCAGGCTGCCATCCAGTCCGCGGTCAAGCTCCGCCCCCCCTTCTGAGACACTATCTGAAGTAGGGACAGCACTCTCCTCGTATTGTCCTTCCCCTCTCTACCCGCCACAAACCCGACCTGTTCTGGTGAAATTCAGGATGGCGCTCGGGATCCCATCCTGCTTGCTAACAGACATAACAAGGATATAAGTCTGTAGCTGCCGCAGTTTGCAGGATCTTTCCCTTCCTTATAGATCAGAGTAATATAAGCTTCCAGTGATTGCTTTGGGATTGGGACGCCGGACAGATAAGCGCTGAACGTGTCTGTCAGTCGTGGGAGAAAAACTGAGAGGAAGGATCTGTAATAGGAGCATGGGAAGCCATCTGGGCCTGGAGCTATACCCAACGGGCAGTTCAGCATGGTGGACCGGACCTCATCTATGGAGAAAGGTCCTAACAGCTCAGCGTGCGATGCCACCAGGATAGAGGGTAGAGTGATGCCTGAAAGACATTTGGTAATGGCTGGGATTCTGTCTTGTGTCTGGTTGTTCTGCTCCGTGGAGTGGATTTGGTTTAGTGAGGTATAAAACTCGATAAATTCTCGTTCAATCACAGCTGGGTCCGCCGAAAGATGGCCGGAGTATGTTTGTGGTCGAGGCTACGGAAAATAGGATATGCTAGCTGAGGGGGGAAGAAGCTTAGTAAGGGAAACTAACTGATGGCTGGTGGTGTGCCCTTAGCCATGAGCGCGGGTAGGCCTATAAGGGGGCAAAAAACCAAACGTGGGGAAAAAATATATATTGTAATTCAGAGAGCATGCAAGCTCAAAGGGCCAGATGACAAAATGCTTTTGATATCTCAGCATGAGGATTAGGAATGTACCGGGAAAAACAGGAGGACTTCCAACGACCCATTTTCTTAATGACTAGAGTTGAGCAGACACCTGGATGTTCGGGTTCGGCCAAACTTGAAAAAAAGAGTTCGGGTTCGGGTCCCGAACTTGACCCCGAACCCGAACCCCATTGAAGTCAATGGGGACCCGAACTTTTGGCCACTAAAATGGCTCTAAAATAGTCCTGAAAAGAGATAGAGGGCTGCAAAAGGCATCAAAATGTGCTTAAGAGCATGGCAAGTGCTCTGCAAACAAATGTGGATAGGGAAATGACTGAAAATAACATAAAATACTGAAAAAATAAAAATAACTATCTGGATCTAGGAGTAGGAGGTTGAGGAGGCGGTGGATGGGTGGATGTGGCGGTGTAGGTTGACGTGGCGGTGTAGGTGGAAGCGGCGGTGAAGGAGGAATAGGTAGCCAACACTGATTTGTGTTATTTTTTATTTTTAAATTGGGACATATAACAAAATAAAACAAAGAATAAGTGCACTTGAGTACAAGAATGGATGGTTGAGGCCGGTATAAATGTCTATTCTGCACAAGGTACGGACAAGTCCTGTGGGATCCATGACTGGTTCGTTATAATAAACCTCAGCTTGTCCACATTGGCTGCGGCCTGTGATAACGCTCTCTGCTAAACACACGTTCACACTGTACACTGGCTGCAGGGCAGCACCTCCAAGGCTGACAAAGCTTCTCCACATGTCGGCCATGCTAACCCTGCCTTCTCAGGTGCTGGCGGTGCCCCAGCTGCGTGGGCGACCTCCTCCTCTGCCTTCGCCTTGTGCTTCCACTGTGCCCAGGGCCGTAGATAATTTTTTTTCCTGGGGGGGGTTCAGCTTTCTCAAATTAGTTTTTTTTTGTATGAAGAGGCTGCGGTGCTTCATGAGTCCCACAGTCTCTTCTTAGGCCATATGACATCTTCAGACAAAAAGAAAATGGGCAACTAAGCCAGTTCTGCTTTACACCAGTCTGATAAATTACCCCAAATGTTCCTATAGTGTCCACAGCAGCTATAATGTCCCCTAGAGACCCCCAGTAATAATACCACCCTCTATTGTGCTCCAGGCAATAATCCCTGTATAGTGTCCCCAGAAATAATAGAGTTGCCCCTACAGTGCCTCCCCAATAGCAACACCCCCATATAGTAATTTCCACCACACTGCCCCCCACATAGTAATCCCCCCATAGTAATTTGCCCCCACACAGTAATTTCCCAACACTGTCCCCACATAGCATTTACCCCCACACTGCCCCCACACAATAGTTTCCCCCACACTGCCCCATCTAGTAATTTGCCCCCACATAGTATTCCCTCCCATAATAATTTGCCCCCACACTGCCCCATCTAGTAATTTGCCCCCACATAGTAGTCCCTCCCATAATAATTTCCCCCCACACTGCCCCATCTAGTAATTTGCCCCCACATAGTAGTCCCTCTCATAATAATTTGCCCCCACATAGTATTCCCTCTTATAATAATTTAAGGCGGGATGAGTCAGGCGCGTCACAGTGCTGCGTCCCGGCACAGGCACGCGATGAAGCCTATGGCGGTGATAGGCGACGGGAGAGGGAGCTATGCACTCCCGTGCCCCGCCGCAGTAATACAGTATGTGGGCGTTCGGGTCAGCGGCACGCCTGGGGGGGGTTTGAACCCCCCTATTCCCCCCTTATCTACGCCCCTGACTGTGCCCCCGCTGTCAGGTGGGAATGCCATCAGCAGCGTGCTCTTGTAGTCGCGCATCTTCCCATCAGTAACAGATGTTTTCACTTTCAAATTTACTTCCCTGTCAGCAATGCAGAGCAGGGGTTCATTCACGGCAAAAGGGGGTTCATGTCACCCAGCAATAGAACAGAGGATTTTGAGAGATTTAGGCCCCTGTCACCCAGGCACAGCAGGGGTTTGTATACGCCAAAAATGGTAAAATGTCACCCGACAATTGAAAATAAGAATTTTTTCAATATAGGGCACTAAAATTGGCACTTTTTAAAATTAAAATAGCTCTAAAATTGTCCTTGAAAAGGCTAGAGGGATGTAAAAGGCAGTAAAATGTGCTTAAGAACATGGCAGCTGCTCTGCAAACAAATGTGGAGAGGGAAATGACTTAAAATGAAATAAAATAACTAAAAATTACAAATTATTAACCTGCAACTCAGAGAAGGAGGTGGATATGGAGTCGGAGGTTGAGGAGGCGGTGAATGTGGTCCTCTGTGGGAGGCGTATCATCTGCGTCCTCCGTATCCCCCCAGCCACGCACCAGTGATGGGCCCGAGCTGCGTTGGATGCCAACCCGCTGTGAACATGCTTCATCCTCATCCTCCTCCACCTCCACCTCCTCCTCATCCTCGTCCTCCTCGTCCTCCAGTAGTGGGCCCTGTCTGGCCACATTTGTACCTGGCCTCTGGTGTTGCAAAAATCCTCTTTCTGAGCCACTTCTAAAAGACTGGCCTGAAAGTGCTAAAAATGACCCCTCTTCCTCCTCCTCCTCCTCCTCCTCCTCCTCCTGGGCCACATCCTCTTCCATCATCGCCCTAATTGTTTTCTCAAGGAGACATAGAAGTGGGATAGTAACGCTGAGAACGGCGTTATCGGTACTGACCATGTTGGTGGAGTACTCGAAACAGCGCAACAGGGCACACAGGTCTCGCATGGAGGCCCAGTCATTGGTGGTGAAGTGGTGCTGTTCCGCAGAGCGACTCACCCGTGCGTGCTGCAGCTGAAACTCCACTATGGCCTGCTGCTGCTCGCACAGTCTGTCCAGCATGTGCAAGGTGGAGTTCCACCTGGTGGGCACGTCGCATATGAGGCGGTGAGCGGGAAGGCTGAAGTTACGCTGTAGAGCAGACAGGCGAGCAGCGGCAGGATGTGAACGCCGGAAGCGCGCACAGACGGCCCGCACTTTATGCAGCAGCTCTGACATGTCGGGGTAGTCGTCAATGAACTTCTGCATCACCAAATTCAGCACATGCGCCAGGCAAGGGATGTGCGTCAAACCGGCTAGTCCCAGAGCTGCAACGAGATTTCGCCCATTATCGCACACCACCAGGCCGGGCTTGAGGCTCACCGGCAGCAACCACTCGTCGGTCTGTTGTTCTATACCCCGCCACAACTCCTGTGCGGTGTGGGGCCTGTCCCCAAACACATTAGTTTCAGAACGGCCTGCTGACGTTTACCCCGGGCTGTGCTGAAGTTGGTGGTGAAGGTGTGTGGCTGACTGGATGAGCAGGTGGAAGAAGAGGAGGAGGAAGCTGAGTAGGAGGAGGAGGAGACAGGAGGCAAAGAATGATGCCCTGCGATCCTTGGCGGCGGAAGGACGTGCGCCAAACAGCTCTCCGCCTGGGGCCCAGCCGCCACTACATTTACCCAGTGTGCAATTAGGGAGTGTAACGGAACGCCTAGCACCCCGACCGGGTACCTCCGTCGATAGATGCTCCTAGTGCTTCCCGAGGACTGCAAGCACTCCACTCGACACCGTCAGCACTGCAGACCCCACGAACCGCCGAAGCTTGGTGGAGGTCTCGCCGTCTCCTACCCACCCTGGACCTACGACAAGGATCCAGGCTCCAGTGGATGAACCTCTCCTAATTGCAGAGAGCAGGTACCATGAACAAGCTCTTACAAGAGCTTATACTCAGGGGAGTATTGTGATATAGCAATCCCCAAGAGTGTAGTTATCCCATTCCCCAAACATGAGCCAAAACTTCATGAAGGTATAAAACAGGAACTCTCTTTATTTTAACACACCAGCATTTTATACACATCTTCCAACAAGGTTACCACCCACAGGGTTTTGTAAAAACAGCCAATAACCACATACAATACACTCAGACACTCCCACACAAAATCCTCCCCTCTGCCCGTGATAGAATTACCTCACACTGGGTTGATGCAATCATCACAGGCAGGCGAATACACAATATCCTCTGTCCTGGGGACAACCGAGAAGTAATTCAATTATCTCTCAGGACAAAGGACATCGCCAATACACACAGAGAGACAATGGAACAGACCTCCCTACTCAACGTATACAATGTCCCACCCTTTTCAATACACAAAGACATTTAACATTCCAAAATGGCACGAATTAGACCAGGGTTCAAGTTAATCCAAGTCCTTTGTGAACAAATGAGGCCTGGCTGATGAGAGGGCCCATAATCCTGGGGCAAGAGGCTAGTAGCCAGGCCCCTCCAAAACCCAGTGGCGAGGTTGGTTTCGCCACAGGGAGATATAGCGTCCCTGGCCGTGCTTACTGGTCCACGTATCTGTGGCTAGGTGGACCTTGCCACAGATGGCGTTGCGCAGTGCACACTTGATTTTATCGGACACTTGGTTGTGCAGGGAAGGCACGGCTCTCTTGGAGAAGTAGTGCCGGCTGGGAACAACATACTGTGGGACAGCAAGCGACATGAGCTGTTTGAAGCTGTCTGTGTCCACCAGCCTAAATGACAGCATTTCATAGGCCAGTAGTTTAGAAATGCTGGCATTCAGGGCCAGGGATCGAGGGTGGCTAGGTGGGAATTTACGCTTTCTCTCAAATGTTTGTGAGATGGAGAGCTGAACGCTGCCGTGTGACATGGTTGAGATGCTTGGTGACGCAGGTGGTGGTGTTGGTGGCACATCCTCTGTTTTCTGGGCGGCAGGTGCCAACGTTCCTCCAGAGGCCGAGGAAGAGGCCGAGGCGGCGGCAGCAGCAGCAGAAGAGGCCGAGGCGGCGGCAGCAGCAGAAGAGGCCGAGGCGGCAGCAGCAGAAGAGGTAGCAGGGGGAGCCTGAGTGACTTCCTTGTTTTTAAGGTGTTTACTCCACTGCAGTTCATGCTTTGCATGCAGGTGCCTGGTCATGCAGGTTGTGCTAAGGTTCAGAACGTTAATGCCTCGCTTCAGGCTCTGATGGCACAGCGTGCAAACCACTCGGGTCTTGTCGTCAGCACATTGTTTGAAGAAGTGCCATGCCAGGGAACTCCTTGAAGCTGCCTTTGGGGTGCTCGGTCCCAGATGGCGGCGGTCAGTAGCAGGCGAACTGTTTTGGCGACGGCTGCTCTGCTTTTGCCCACTGCTCCCTCTTTTGCTACGCTGTTGGCTCGGTCTCACCACTGCCTCTTCCTCCGAACTGTGAAAGTCAGTGGCACGACCTTCATTCCATGTGGGGTCTAGGACCTCATCGTCCCCTGAATCGTCTTCCACCCAGTCTTGATCCCTGACCTCCTGTTCAGTCTGCACACTGCAGAAAGACGCAGCAGTTGGCACCTGTGTTTCGTCATCATCAGAGACGTGCTGAGGTGGTATTCCCATGTCCTCATCAGGAAACATAAGTGGTTGTGCGTCAGTGCATTCTATGTCTTCCACCCCTGCTGCATGACTTGAGGCTCAGACAGGTTCCCTGATATGCACGGGGGTGATGTGACAGACTGATGGGCTTGGTTTTCATGCGCCACCTGTGCGCTTTCTGCAGAAGACTGGGTGGGAGATAATGTGAACGTGCTGGATCCACTGTCGGCCGCCCAATTGACTAGCGCCTGTACTTGCTCAGGCCTTACCATCCTTAGAACGGCATTAGGCCCGACCAAATATCGCTGTAGATTCTGGCGGCTACTGGGACCTGAGGTAGTAGGTTCAGTAGGACGTGTGGCTGTGGCAGAACGGCCACGTCCTCTCTCTGCACCAGAGGCTCCACCACCACTACGACCATGACCGCGTCCCTTATTAGATGTTTGCCTCATAGTTAGCGATCACCAAGCAAAGTAAAAAGTGGTTAATTCTGTTAAAAAAAATTAACCGCCAATAAAAACCTTGATGTAGGGTATTGCACTCAATTTTTTTTTTTTAACTCTATACGACAGCGGTATTTGTGGCCTAAATGTGACACTCACTTATGCACGTCTTATCCCAGATGTGCAGTATATTAGAGGGTTTTTTCACCTCAGTATGCCAAAGCTGTATTTCTGGACTTGCAGATAGCCTAAGCTGGTGCACTATCGTTGCATAAAATGGCTGCCGATCAGGTATTGATATTGATGAAATGAAGAAAAAAAAGTCCGTTTTCAGCAGTAGTTGGCTCAGGGCAGGCTTAAAAAAATTGTGCACTGCACCCACAAAACACTTTTTCTGTAGATCGCTGAGTACATAAACCAGTTCTTGATTTCTCCCTGATCTCTCCCTCACAGCAGCTGCAGCCTCTCCCTACACTAATCCGAGCAGATTGACGGGCGGCGCTACGTGACCCAAGCTTATATAGAGGCTGGGTCACATGCTGCAGTTGGCCAATCACAGCCATGCCAATAGTAGGCAAGGCTGTGATGGCCTCTTGGGGCAAGTAGTATGACGCTTGTTGATTGGCTGCTTTGCAGCCTTTCAAAAAGCGCCATAAAAATCGCCGAACACAGGGGCGTGGCTTGGCCGCTGAGAGGAATGGCCGCTTGATCTTACAGCTCCTGCACCAGAGCGATCCTAATTGAGCTTCCCAGACCTATTATCACCCTCCTCATTACCCGGCTAGCCTGGACAGAAGCTGGACACCCTCCTTGACACCATGGGGAGGTCCAAAAGACAGCTGCCTAAACTGCAAAGTGGGAATCTAGACGGCTTCTTTGAGAGAGGCCCGGCTAAAGATGGCGCCGGATCGAACAACGGAACTTACCCGCCGTCTCCCTGCAACAGCATCTCGCCGAAACATAGCTCTCCCTCACAATCGCCTCCTTTGGAGCCCGAGGCCTTTTCTTTGAATGAAGCGGAGTTCCCCTCGCTCCCTCCGATTCCGGGCGAGATCCATGCCCTGGAGACCACAGATCCAGAAAATGGCGTCGCCGCAAGCAGCTCAAGATCCTCACCCTCATCTAGCCCCCAGAAACAGAGACCGAGGCTGGAATCTTCCAAACATCAGGAGGTCAGTACTGCAATATGGGCGATACCGTCAGAGACTCCCCAAGCAGTTCCTATACTTGCATATCAAACTTCTGATAAACCTCTCTGTGAAGCTTCTAGCACTGCACCAGTCACTACGTGCAGACATAGCAGGGATGATTAACCTCTTAGCTGCCAAAGTTAAAGAAAACGAGAGCAAAGTAGCTCATGTGGAAAGTAAAATGGCTGAATTCGCGGCCTCCCAAAATAACATTATAGATGCACACAATGATATGGCAGATGAACTTGAATCTCTCAAGTACAAAATCGCAGATATGGAAGATCGTTCCAGGAGGAACAATGTGAAGTTCCGGGGTATACCAGAAGACGTGGCACCCAGAGATCTACAGACATATCTCAAAAGCCTATTTAAATTGCTTCTGCCGAGAATACCTGGACCTGACATGATCATAGACAGGGCCCACAGGATCCCTAAGCCAGCCCATCTAAGTGCGGATATCCCAAGGGACACCTTAGCCCGCATTCATTTTTTCCACACAAAAGAGGCCTTGATGTTAGCGGCCAGAAACTGCGATCAGTTACCTGCTCCCTTTCAATCAGTCAGGCTGTTTGCTGATCTATCCATGGCGACGCCAAGACAAAGAAGGGAACTGCAACCTGTCACCCTCGCCCTTAGAGATAATGACATTCAGTACAAGTGGGGATACCCACAAAAACTACTCATACGGAAAGACGGCAAAACCCATGTGGTGAAAACAGTTGAAGAAGGGCAAAATCTCCTCCAATTATGGGACATACGGCTCTCTGTGTAGAAACGCGGAAATCGTCGGCGAAATGACCCCCCTACTTCATCTAATACAAGGGACACTTGATTCCTCTAGTAGGACCGAAATCGGTTGGAGATATGGATGTCCCATAAAGTGTCTTACTATTAACCTTGGATGAGTTACGGGAATGGTTGTTAATATTTGCACTAATTATGAGTAGAGTTGAGCGAACACCTGGATGTTCGGGTTCGAGAAGTTCGGCCGAACTTCCCGGAAATGTTCGGGTTCGGGATCCGAACCCGAACCGAACTTCGTCCCGAACCCGAACCCCATTGAAGTCAATGGGGACCCGAACTTTTGGGCACTAAAAAGGCTGTAAAACAGCCCAGGAAAGAGCTAGAGGGCTGCAAAAGGCAGCAACATGTAGGTAAATCCCCTGCAAACAAATGTGGATAGGGAAATGGATTAAAATAAAAATAAAAAAAATAAAAATGACCCAATATCAATTGGACAGAGGTCCCATAGCAGAGAATCTGGCTTCACGTCAGCACAGAATCAGTCTTCATGTCATAGCAGAGAATCTGGCTTCACGTCACCCACCACTGGAACAGGCCACTGTCACACATTTAGGCCCCGGCACCCAGACAGAGGAGAGAGGTCCCGTAACAGAGAATCTGGCCTTATGTCAGCGCAGAATCAGTCTTCATGTCATAGCAGAGAATCAGGCTTTATGTCACCCACCACTGGAAGAGGCCACTGTCACACATTTAGGCCCCGGCACCCAGGCAGAGGAGAGAGGTCCCGTAACAGAGAATCTGGCCTTATGTCAGCACAGAATCAGTCTTCATGTCATAGCAGAGAATCAGGCTTCATGTCACTCACCACTGGAACAGGCCACTGTCACACATTTAGGCCCCGGCACCCAGACAGAGGAGAGAGGTCCCGTAACAGAGAATCTGGCTTCATGTCAGCACAGAATCAGTCTTCATGTCATAGCAGAGAATCAGGCTTCACGTCACCCACCACTGGAACAGGCCACTGTCACATATTTAGGCCCAGGCACCCAGGCAGAGGAGAGCGGTCCCGTAACAGAGAATCTGGCTTCATGTCATAGTGCAGCGTACTCAAGTTGTGTTTGTAAATGTTCCTGGGTGTTGTAGTGCAATGGACACTAACCTGGGACGCTGACTCTCTGCAAGGGCAGGTGATGATAGGAAAAGTTCGTGACACCAGTGCCAATTAAACGGTGGCACGCCGTTTGCTGATAGCAGGAATAACTGAGGAACACGTGAGGTTAAAGCAGAACTCCAACTTTAGTAGTTATCATGAATTTAGGGACAATCACGGAAACGCAGTTCCTTTGCATACAGTCGATCTTTCAATACGGTTGATGCAGGCAATACAATTACAGCAAGGTGATTTCAGAGTGTTTAACTCAGGACTTGCAGTACAGGAGCTTGCACTCTATTCCTGACTGATCCTGGAACATGGAAACTCTTCTCCAAGGTCCAATGCCCTGCTCTGGCGTATATCCTTGGGTTTTATTCTATTAAAGTACCTCCTCTGTGGACTTAAGTACCTCTTGCTTTCCTTTGCTTGCCTCTGTCCCTCTCAGCTTCCTCAGGCTCTAGAAACTTCTGAACTCTGATTTTCCTGCTTCTGCATATATAAATTCAGGAGGGGAACCTTCTCCTTGAATCTGGAACCCGGTTACAGGGACTGCAATACCCTCTCCTGGTCCGCAGGCTTCAGGCCTGGACTTGTCTCTGACATAGTCTAAGCTCCAGCTTCAGACTACAGGCTGCAGCTTTAGACAGACACTTTAGACTAGACTGACTTTCCCTTCCCTGACTGGGCCTTATATAAACTAGGGCTCCCTAGCTCCCTCTAGTGACTAAGAGCTGGAATGACACCCCATAGCAGGCCTGTACATGCAAGTTTCACAGTAACAGGGAAATACATAGCATTACATTACATGACATTTTATAAAGATGACATATACCAACTTCCCCATAAATAAGGAGGGACGACAGCACACCAAGTGACCTTTGGTAGTGACGGGTATTACAGTTCCCGTACACTACATACCCCACTGCTTTAAGCTGAGTACGGCCTCGTACTCCATCAGGGCTCGCCCAACTGGAATCTCTACCTGAAACAGAAAAAGACACATGCAGGCATACATATATGCAATTCATCTGCATTTACATTCAGATCAGGTCCAATTGATAAAGGTGAAGGATGGTGACAAGGGGCGTCGTTCTCTTCTCTCAGGATAGTGAATGGAACGGGGGCGCTGACCTGGCACAGCGTAACATTATAACCAGGATAGTCCATGACAATGAATAAGTCCATATTAGAACAGTAAAATAGATAAAACAGTATAAAAGTTCTTGGAGGCTCAAAGAACAAACATGAGTCCGTACCCAGGTTATTTTCCTATAAATCACAGAGGCTCTCATGCGGTGGAGTCCATCTCTGGGCACATTTCCTTTTAAAAGAGCAAAAATCTCAGAGGCTCAGGTTCTTTTGAGTCTGTCTCCGGGCACGGTTCCTTAGTATCAAGTTGCACAATAAAATGACAGCAAGACAAGTGCTGTAAAACCCCTGATCAACCTGAAAAGGGGGTAAAAGGGTAAAAGGTGCAACAAAGGAACAGGCACAACTTGGCGTGGGTTAGCAAAAGCAGGCAGGAGGTCCTGGAAACAAACTTGGCTTTGTTGACTTTATTACTTCAGTGGTCAACACCTACCACTGAGCCGTGGATAAACTGGCAGCAGCAACAAACGACCAGTAACCAAACGACCATAGGACTCCTGTCCTGAAAGGGTTAACAACATAATTCTTTGGAAACATAAGTCAAAGGCCTAGCAGGCTGATTTACAGAGGCATATCATAATCACTCGGCCCTGCTGGCAAATATGGCCTGTAGTAGTCCTCTACAGGAGGATGTGCCCACATAACTGTGTTAGGGGGCAGCTGCAAGGTAAAGGGGCCCCTAATAGGTATTGGCCCCATGGGCCTAGGGGTAAACCCTTGGGTGGACCGTACTGGTCCCGGCATACTAATTGTGGGATGAAGTGGAGTTGATACCGCCGCCGCCAGCGGTCCGGTGGGTTCGGTGCAGCAACTTCCAGCAACAGGGGGTCTTCTTTGGGGCACCGACGGAGCGGTGGTAGCAGAAGGTGGTCTACGGGTGGTGACAGGCACCCTTACCTCGTCCGTCTTTGGCGGCGTCCGGATCCTGGCGGTCGCGATCTTGCGCAGCTCCCGCAACTTCTCCTCCAGCCGGACAATCTGGTCACCGATGCTCTCCGTGTCGGAGTCGCTGTCATCTGCTGGCGCCGCCGGCGCAGGTACAGTCACCGATGGCTCGGACTCGGCCTCCGCAGGTTCTGGTGATGCATCGGGTCTCCGACCCCTCCGGATGTTCTCAAAGGTATTTTGAAGTCCTTTTAAATTTTCCATCTCTCGCATGGTCTTCTCCCGACGAGGCAGCTCGGGGGAAGGATAGGGGCTCACCCATTTTTCCAACACGGTTGGCTGCCAGAAGACGTTAGGCCCAATGAAGGAGCTCCGCTCCTGGAAGGCGTGATGGGCCGGCTCTGGAGAGCGTTCCGGTTCCCGCTCGCAGCCAGAGTAGTCTTCTTCTTCTGCTTCCCAGTCCTCAGGTCCTCGCTGGGGACGGGTCACGGCAGTCGCATAAGGGCCTCTCAGGCTCTCGGCAGGGGTGAACTCCACTTCCTCTCCCTCGCGGAGGCTGTGCTGATAGGAAGGGAGGTAGTCTCTCTTGACAGACCTTCTATTAACATATAGGTCTCTGCCAGTCAGGTAATCTTGTATGAACCCGTAGCCACGGGTTTTGTCAAAGGACACCACCACTCCCTTTATCCTTTCCAGGCGGGGTTGGGTGTTGGTGTGTCGTTCATGGATTGTCTTGGTCAACTCTTCATAATAGATCTTGGTCTTTGTATTCCGCTTTATAGCGGCCTCCCGGATCTCCGCCATTAGTGAGGACCATTTGAAAGAGGGCTGAAAGAAGTCTTTCCATGAGCTGTAATGATGCTCTGGTTCTTCCTCCCGTGGGCAGCAGGCGGGTTTCTCCGGTCCCGGAGAGTAGGCCGGTGGAGCCTCCTCTGGCTCTACACCAATATCATCCATCTTTGGTATCTCAGGCGCGGACGCTGCAGCAACACTCTGTTCACTCTCCAACATGCTCGATCCTTCTCTGGAGAGCGATAGGGTCGCGTCAATTAAATCAGCCAGCTCCTCCCATTGCACTGGGAGGCCGCCCCCCAGGTATTCCAGTATATGGAAGGCGGTGTCCATGCTGGCCGACATGCAAATGTCCAGATAAGCAGTGGCGCCTGACCTTGAACTCCTTCCCGCTATTTCGTCAGAAAGGCGCCAATTTTTCCCGCCTTTTCGGGATGAAGATGACGCAGCAGCTATTTCAGCAGCCTCAGCGGCCATCTTTGGGTAGAAACGCTGTCTATTCACTGACAGCAAGCAGGATGATGAAAAGTCCATAAAACCACACCCCAATGTGGCGATTTTCTTCCTCTTGACAGCGCAACACTGCACAGCACTTTTTTGAGGTTTTAGGTACACTTTGGGTATGTTTTTCAGTCCACAAAGTCCACTTGAATAAAACAGGCAATTTGTCACTTTGGTCACAGGGCAACTGTATAAGGCACAAAGTTCACGCTTCTTGCACTAGAAAGCGTGCGTATCCTGTTCGTGACGCCAAAAGAGAGGTGCAGCGTACTCAAGTTGTGTTTAGTAAATGTCCCTGGGTGTTGTAGTGCAATAGTCACTAACCTGGTACGGCTGACTCTCTGCAAGGGCAAGTGATGATAGGAAAAGTTTGTGACGCCAGTGCCAATTAAACGGTGGCACGCCGTTTGCTGATAGCAGGAATAACTGAGGAACACGTGAGGTTAAAGCAGAACTCCAACTTTAGTAGTTATCATGAATTTAGGGACAATCACGGAAACGCAGTTCCTTGGCATACAGTCGATCTTTCAATACGGTTGATGCAGGCAATACAATTACAGCAAGGTGATTTCAGAGTGTTTAACTCAGGACTTGCAGTACAGGCCGTTTGCACTCTATTCCTGACTGATCCTGGAACATAGAAACTCTTCTCCAAGGTCCAATGCCCTAGCTCTGGCGTATATCCTTGGGTTTTATTCTATTAAAGTACCTCCTCTGTGGACTTAAGTACCTCTTGCTTTCCTTGGCTTGCCTCTGTCCCTCTCAGCTTCCTCAGGCTCTAGAAACTTCTGAACTCAGATTTTCCTGCTTCTGCCTAGGGGAACTCAGGAGAGGAACCTTCTCCTTGAATCTGGAACCCGGTTACAGGGACTGCAATACCCTCTCCTGGTCCGCAGGCTTCAGGCCTGGACTTGTCTCTGACATAGTCTAAGCTCCAGCTTCAGACTACAGGCTGCAGCTTTAGACAGACACTTTAGACTAGACTCACTTTCCCTTCCCTGACTGGGCCTTATATAAACTAGGGCTCCCTAGCTCCCTCTAGTGACCAAGAGCTGGAATGACACCACTAGCAGGCCTGTACATGCAAGTTTCACAGTAACAGGGAAATACATAGCATTACATTACATGACATTTTATAAAGATGACATATACAAACTTCCCCATAAATAAGGAGGGACGACAGCACACCAAGTGACCTTTTGTAGTGACGGGCATTACAGTCCCCGTACACTACAATAGCAGAGAATCATGCTTCACGTCAGCCACCACTGGAACAGGCCACTGTCACATATTTAGGCCCAGGCACCCAGGCAGAGGAGAGAGGTCCCGTAACAGAGAATCTGGCCATATGTCAGCACAGAATCAGTCTTCATGTCATAGCAGAGAATCAGGCTTCACATCACCCACCACTGGAACAGGCCACTGTCACACATTTAGGCCCCGGCACCCAGACAGAGGAGAGCGGTCCCGTAACAGAGAATCTGGCCTTATGTCAGCGCAGAATCTGTATTCATGTCATAGCAGAGAATCAGGCTTCACGTCACCCACCACTGGAACAGGCCACTGTCACACATTTAGGCCCCGGCACCCAGGCAGAGGAGAGAGGTCCCGTAACAGAGAATCTGGCCTTATGTCAGCACAGAATCTGTCTTCATGTCATAGCAGAGAATCAGGCTTCACGTCACCCACCACTGGAACAGGCCACTGTCACACATTTAGGCCCCGGCACCCAGACAGAGGAGAGAGGTCCCGTAACAGAGAATCTGGCCTTATGTCAGCGCAGAATCTGTATTCATGTCATAGCAGAGAATCAGGCTTCACGTCACCCACCACTGGAACAGGCCACTGTCACACATTTAGGCCCCGGCACCCAGACAGAGGAGAGCGGTCCCGTAACAGAGAATCTGGCCTTATGTCAGCGCAGAATCAGTCTTCATGTCATAGCAGAGAATCAGGCTTCACGTCACCCACCACTGGAACAGGCCACTGTCACACATTTAGGCCCCGGCACCCAGGCAGAGGAGAGAGGTCCCGTAACAGAGAATCTGGCTTTATGTCAGCGCAGAATCTGTATTCATGTCATAGCAGAGAATCAGGCTTCACGTCACCCACCACTGGAACAGGCCACTGTCACACATTTAGGCCCAGGCACACAGGCAGAGGAGAGAGGTCCCGTAACAGAGAATCTGGCCTTATGTCAGCACAGAATCAGTGTAGCGGAGGGGTAGCACGATCCACAAGGTCTCCGCTGGTAGACAGGAAAAGCAGGCAATGATCCAAATAGGCCGGTACAGCATATAATCCTTCCCTCCCAAGAACTGTAACGGAACGCCTAGCACCCCGACCGGGTACCTCCGTCGATAGTTGCTCCAAGTGCTTCCAGAGGACTCCAAGCACTCCACTTGACCCCGTCAGCACTGCAGACCCCACGAACCGCCGAAGCTTGGTGGAGGTCTCGCCGTCTCCTACCCACGCTGGACCTATGACAAGGCTCCAGTGGGTGAACCTCTCCTAAATCCAGAGGCAGGAACCAGGAGCAAGCTCTTACAAGAGCTAGGAGTTATAGCCAGGGGAGTATACAGCGTATAGCAATCCCCATACACAGGAGACGAGGCTCTATGTTGAATGTAAAACAGGAACTCTCTTTATTTTAACACACAAGCATTTTATACACATCTTCCAACAAAGTTACCACCCCAGGGTTTTGTAAAAACAGCCAATAACCACGTACAATACACTCAGACACTCCCACACAGAATCCTCCCCTCTGTCCGTGATAGAATTACCTCACACTGGGTTGATGACTCAAACATACAATGTCCCACCCTTTACAATACACATAGACATTTAACACATTCCCAGACAGCTCAAGTCTGAGTGCATATTATTAGGTGAATGCCGCTCAGAATACACAAATACAATACAATTAGCTATCTGGGTCCCCTCACATAACATACAATACAATTGCATGAATGCTGGCGGTTTTCATGCCGCCAGCATAGGAACGTTACAGCCCACCTGAACCATATTACACAAAACATATATACGCTTGGTTCTTTAAAGTGGCATACACATATGCAATAACATCGTACATACAGGAATGACAATATACAGTGGCTGGGTTTGCCACAATCAGTCTTCATGTCATAGCAGAGAATCAGGCTTTACGTCACCCACCACTGGAACAGGCCACTGTCACACATTTAGGCCCAGGCACCCAGGCAGAGGAGAGAGGTCCCGTAACAGAGAATCTGGCCTTATGTCAGCGCAGAATCTGTATTCATGTCATAGCAGAGAATCAGGCTTCACGTCACCCACCACTGGAACAGGCCACTGTCACACATTTAGGCCCCGGCACCCAGACAGAGGAGAGGTTCATTCAACTTTGGGTTGCCCCACAATATAATGGTATAATGAAAATAAAAATAGTATTGAATGAGGAAGTGCCCTGGAGTAGAATAATATATTGTTAAGGGGAGGTAGTTAATATCTAATCTGCACAAGGGATGGACAGGTCCTGTGGGATCCATGCCTGGTACATTTTTATGAACGTCAGCTTGTCCACATTGGCTGTAGACAGGCGGCTGCGTTTGTCTGTAATGACGCCCCCTGCCGTGCTGAATACACGTTCAGACAAAACGCTGGCCGCCGGGCAGGCCAGCACCTCCAAGGCATAAAAGGCTAGCTCTGGCCACGTGGACAATTTGGAGACCCAGAAGTTGAATGGGGCCGAACCATCAGTCAGTACGTGGAGGGGTGTGCACAGGTACTGTTCCACCATGTTAGTGAAATGTTGCCTCCTGCTAACACGTTCCGTATCAGGTGGTGGTGCAGTTAGCTGTGGCGTGGTGACAAAACTTTTCCACATCTCTGCCATGCTAACCCTGCCCTCAGAGGAGCTGGGCGTGACACAGCTGCGTTGGCGACCTCTTGCTCCTCCTCTGCCTTCGCCTTGGGCTTCCACTGGTTCCCCTGTGACATTTGGGAATGCTCTCAGTAGCGCGTCTACCAACGTGCGCTTGTACTCGCGCATCTTCCTATCACGCTCCAGTGTAGGAAGTAAGGTGGGCACATTGTCTTTGTACCGGGGATCCAGCAGGGTGGCAACCCAGTAGTCCGCACACGTTAAAATGTGGGCAACTCTGCTGTCGTTGCGCAGGCACTGCAGCATGTAGTCGCTCATGTGTGCCAGGCTGCCCAGAGGTAAGGACAAGCTGTCCTCTGTGGGAGGCGTATCGTCATCGTCCTGTGTTTCCCCCCAGCCACGCACCAGTGATGGGCCCGAGCTGCTTTGGGTGCCACCCCGCTGTGAACCTGCTTCATCCTCATCCTCCTCCACCTCCTCCTCATCCTCGTCCTCCTCGTCCTCCAGTAGTGGGCCCTGTCTGGCCACATTTGTACCTGGCCTCTGCTGTTGCAAAAAACCTCCCTCTGAGTCACTTCGAAGAGACTGGCCTGAAAGTGCTAAAAATGACCCCTCTTCCTCCTGGGCCACCTCCTCTTCCATCATCGCCCTAAGTGTTTTCTCAAGGAGACATAGAAGTGGTATTGTAACGCTGATAATGGCGTCATCGCCACTGGCCATGTTGGTGGAGTACTCGAAACAACGCAACAGGGCACACAGGTCTCGCATGGAGGCCCAGTCATTGGTGGTGAAGTGGGTCTGGTCCACAGTGCGACTTACCCGTGCGTGCTGCAGCTGAAACTCCACTATGGCCTGCTGCTGCTCGCACAGTCTGTCCAGCATATGCAAGGTGGAGTTCCACCTGGTGGGCACATCGCATATGAGGCGGTGAGCGGGAAGGCGGAAGTTACGCTGTAGCGCAGACAGGCGAGCAGCAGCAGGGTGTGAACGCCGGAAGCGCGAACAGACGGCCAGCACTTTATGCAGCAGCTCTGACATGTCGGGGTAGTTGCGAATGAACTTCTGCACCACCAAATTCAGCACATGCGCCAGGCATGGGATGTGCGTCAAACCGGCTAGTCCCAGAGCTGCAACGAGATTTCGCCCATTATCGCACACCACCAGGCCGGGCTTGAGGCTCACCGGCAGCAACCACTCGTCGGTCTGTTGTTCTATACCCCGCCACAACTCCTGTGCGGTGTGGGGCCTGTCCCCCAAACATATGAGTTTCAGAACAGCCTGCTGACGTTTACCCCGGGCTGTGCTGAAGTTGGTGGTGAAGGTGTGTGGCTGACTGGATGAGCAGGTGGAAGAAGAGGAGGAGGAAGCTGAGGAGGAGGAGGAGGAGACAGGAGGCAAAGAATGTTGCCCTGCGATCCTTGGCGTTGGAAGGACGTGCGCCAAACAGCTCTCCGCCTGGGGCCCAGCCGCCACTACATTTACCCAGTGTGCAGTTAGGGAGATATAGCATCCCTGGCCGTGCTTACTGGTCCACGTATCTGTGGTTAGGTGGACCTTGCCACAGATGGCGTTGCGCAGTGCACACTTGATTTTATCGGACACTTGTTTGTGCAGGGAAGGCACGGCTCTCTTGGAGAAGTAGTGGCGGCTGGGAACAACATACTGTGTTGGACAGCAAGCGACATGAGCTGTTTGAAGCTGTGTGTGTCCACCAGCCTAAATGACAGCATTTCATAGGCCAGTAGTTTAAAAATGCTGGCATTCAGGGCCAGGGATCGAGGGTGGCTAGGTGGGAATTTACGCTTTCTCTCAAATGTTTGTGAGATGGAGAGCTGAACGCTGCCGTGTGACATGGTTGAGATGCTTGGTGACGCAGGTGGTGGTGTTGGTGGTACATCCCATGTTTGCTGGGCGGCAGGTGCCAACGTTCCTCCAGAGGCAGAGGAAGAGGCCGAGGCGGCAGCAGCAGAAGAGGCCGAGGCGGCAGCAGCAGAAGAGGTAGCAGGGGGAGCCTGAGTGACTTCCTTGTTTTTAAGGTGTTTACTCCACTGCAGTTCATGCTTTGCATGCAGGTGCCTGGTCATGCAGGTTGTGCTAAGGTTCAGAACGTTAATGCCTCGCTTCAGGCTCTGATGGCACAGCGTGCAAACCACTCGGGTCTTGTCGTCAGCACATTGTTTGAAGAAGTGCCATGCCAGGGAACTCCTTGAAGCTGCCTTTGGGGTGCTCGGTCCCAGATGGCGGCGGTCAGTAGCAGGCGGAGTCTCTTGGCGGCGGGTGTTCTGATTTTGCCCACTGCTCCCTCTTTTGCTACGCTGTTGGCTCGGTCTCACCACTGCCTCTTCCTCCGAACTGTGAAAGTCAGTGGCACGACCTTCATTCCATGTGGGGTCTAGGACCTCATCGTCCCCTGCATCGTCTTCCACCCAGTCTTGATCCCTGACCTCCTGTTCAGTCTGCACACTGCAGAAAGACGCAGCAGTTGGCACCTGTGTTTCGTCATCATCAGAGACGTGCTGAGGTGGTATTCCCATGTCCTCATCATCAGGAAAAATAAGTGGTTGTGCGTTAGTGCATTCTATCTCTTCCACCCCTGGGGAAGGGCTAGGTGGATGCCCTTGGGAAACCCTGGCAGCAGAGTCTTCAAACAGCATAAGAGACTGCTGCATAACTTGAGGCTCAGACAGTTTCCCTGATATGCATGGGGGTGATGTGACAGACCGATGGGCTTGGTTTTCATGCGCCATCTGTGCGCTTTCTGCAGAAGACTGGGTGGGAGATAATGTGAACGTGCTGGATCCACTGTCGGCCACCCAATTGACTAATGCCTGTACCTGCTCAGGCCTTACCATCCTTAGAACGGCATTGGGCCCCACCAAATATCCCTGTAAATTCTGCTGGCTACTGGGACCTGAGGTAGTTGGTTCACTAGGACGTGTGGCTGTGGCAGAACGGCCACGTCCTCTCCCAGCACCAGAGGGTCCACTAACACCACCACGACCATGTCCACGTCCGCGTCCGCGTCCCTTATTAGATGTTTTCCTCATTGTTCCCGTTCACCACAATTTTGAGAATGGCAAATTTGGGAATGCTTTTTCAACCCAGAACAAAATGTCTGCTTTTACGGTCACTACAAATAACTTGACCAGCTAAAACTGTGCAGATTTGGTTGAATAGAAATGTGAGGCCTGTTTTTTTTTGCGCTGTGTGACAGGTATAGGTTTAATCACAGAATGACACTTCTATCAGCACGCTAGCGTGTGTCTTAGGTTTTTCTGAATGACACTATCAATACCTTCAATGTAAGATTTTCTTTTTGGGATAGATTTCAAGTAGGCCTCAGATACCACAAACTAGTTATTTTCAGAATGGCAAATTTGGGAATGCTTTTTCAACCCAGAACAAAAAGTCTGCTTTTACGGTCACTACAAATAACTTGACCAGCTAAAACTGTGCAGATTTGGTTGAATAGAAATGTCAGGTCTATTTTTTAGGCTCTGGGTGACAGGCTCAACTTGCCCCTGATGTAATATATGGCCAAAAAATAACCACACTGTTGATGGTTAAATGCACTTGGGTGACACAGGCTCAGCCTGCACCAGATGTAGTATATGGCCAAAAAATAATCAGACTGTTGATGGTTAAATGCACTTGGGTGACACAGGCTCAGCCTGCAGCTGATGTAGTATATGGCCAAAAAATAACCAGACTGTTGATGGTTAAATGCACTTGGGTGACACAGGCTCAGCCTGCAGCTGATGTAGTATATGGCCAAAAAATAACCAGACTGTTGATGGTTAAATGCACTTCGGTGACACAGGCTCAGCCTGCAGCTGATGTAGGATATAGCACAAAATAACCACACTATTGATGGTTAAATACACTTGGTGATAGCTCGTGCTGGCGCACCACAAGTCACAAAATGGCCGCCGATCACCCCAGAAAAAAAGTGATCTAAAAACGCTCTGGGCAGCCTCAAAAAAGTGAGCAAGTCAATAATAGCACTTCAATGATCCACAGCTGCAGATCGATCACAGAATGAAGTCTTTTGGAGGAGTTAATCTGCCTAATCTCGCCCTAACGTCGCAACTGCAACCTCTCCCTACGCTTGTATCAGCAGAGTGACGTGCAGCGCTACGTGACCCAAGCTTATATAGAGGCTGGGTCACATGATGCACTGGCCAATCACAGCAATGCCAATAGTAGGCAAGGCTGTGATGGCCTCTTGGGCCAAGCAGTATGACGCTTGTTGATTGGCTGCTTTGCAGCCTTTCAAAAAGCGCCAAGAAAGCGCCGAACACCGAACCCGAACCCGGACTTTTACGAAAATGTTCGGGTTCGGGTCCGTGTCACGGACACCCCAAAATTCGGTACGAACCCGAACTATACAGTTCGGGTTCGCTCATCCCTAGACCCGGGTCTTCAAAATTCCCACCTCCCGGAAAACAACGTGACAGGGCATCTGCCTTCACATTCTTAATCCCAGGGCGGAACGTGACAACAAAATTAAACCTTGAAAAGAACAAAGACCATCTGGCCTGTCTCGGGTTCAGACGCTTGGCTGACTCCAAGTAGGCCAGATTTTTATGGTCAGTAAACACGGTAATAGGGTGTCTGGCTCCCTCTAGCCAATGGCGCCATTCCTCAAAAGCCAACTTGATGGCCAACAATTCCCTATCTCCCACATCATAATTTCTCTCTGCGGAGGAGAGTTTCTTCGAGAAAAAGGCACACGGTCGCCATTTGGCAGGAGAGGAACCCTGAGACAAGACCGCACCCACACCCACCTCAGAAGCATCAACCACACATTTTTCCAGTTTCGCGTATAATTTATTCTCCCGCAGGATGAGCAAGACCTGACGTAAGTGTTCCTTATGAGTCTTGAAATCAGGAGAAAAAATCAAAATGTCATCCAAATATACTAATACAAATTTTCCCATTAAATGATAAAAAATGCTGTTCACGAAATGCTGAAAAACAGCTGGGGCATTCATCAAACCAAAAGGCATAACCAAATTCTCAAAATGGCCCTCAGGGGTATTGAAAGCCGTCTTCCATTCGTCTCCTTCTCTGACCCTGACCAGGTTGTATGCCCCTCTTAGGTCTAATTTGGAAAAGACTTTAGCCCCAACAACCTGGTTAAACAGGTCCGGGATCAGAGGAAGCGGATAAGGGTCACGAATAGTGATACTGTTCAGCTCCCTGAAATCCAGACAAGGTCTTAAAGAACCATCTTTTTTCTTAACAAAGAAAAAACCAGCGGCAACAGGTGACTTCGAGGGTCGTATGTGTCCTTTTCTCAGACTCTCAGAGATATAAGCCCGCATAGCGACCCTTTCAGGTTGGGAGAGATTGTATAAACGAGATTTAGGCAGCTTGGCGCCTGGGATGAGATTAACCCCCTCAGCCCCCAGTGCTTAAACACCCTTAAAGACCAGGCCACTTTTTACACTTCTGACCTACACTACTTTCACCGTTTATTGCTCGGTCATGCAACTTACCACCCAAATGAATTTTACCTCCTTTTCTTCTCACTAATAGAGCTTTCATTTGGTGGTATTTCATTGCTGCTGACATTTTTACTTTTTTTGTTATTAATCGAAATTTAACGATTTTTTTGCAAAAAAATTACATTTTTCACTTTCAGTTGTAAAATTTAGCAAAAAAAAACGACATCCATATATAAATTTTGCTCTAAATTTATTGTTCTACATGTCTTTGATAAAAAAAAAAATGTTTGGGTAAAAAAAAAAAATGGTTTGGGTAAAAGTTATAGCGTTTACAAACTATGGTACAAAAATGTGAATTTCCGCTTTTTGAAGCAGCTCTGACTTTCTGAGCACCTGTCATGTTTCCTGAGGTTCTCCAATGCCCAGACAGTACAAACACCCCACAAATGACCCCATTTCTGAAAGTAGACACCCTAAGGTATTCGCTGATGGGTATAGTGAGTTCATAGAACTTTTTATTTTTTGTCACAAGTTAGCGGAAAATGATGATTTTTTTTTTTTCTTACAAAGTCTCATATTCCACTAACTTGTGACAAAAAATAAAAACTTCCATGAACTCACTATGCCCATCAGCGAATACCTTGGGGTGTCTTCTTTCCAAAATGGGGTCACTTGTGGGGTAGTTATACTGCCCTGGCATTCTAGGGGCCCAAATGTGTGGTAAGGAGTTTGAAATCAAATTCTGTAATAAATGGCCGGTGAAATCCGAAAGGTGCTCTTTGGAATATGGGCCCCTTTGCCCACCTAGGCTGCAAAAAAGTGTCACACATGTGGTATCTCCATATTCAGGAGAAGTTGGGGAATGTGTTTTGGGGTGTCATTTTACATATACCCATGCTGGGTGAGAGAAATATCTTGGTCAAATGCCAACTTTGTATAAAAAAATGGGAAAAGTTGTCTTTTGCCAAGATATTTCTCTCACCCAGCATGGGTATATGTAAAATGACACCCCAAAATACATTCCCCAACTTCTCCTGAATACGGAGATACCAGATGTGTGACACTTTTTTGCAGCCTAGGTGGGCAAAGGGACCCATATTACAAAGAGCACCTTTCGGATTTCACTGGTCATTTTTTACAGAATTTGATTTCAAACTCCTTACCACACATTGGGGCCCCTAGAATGCCAGGGCAGTATAACTACCCCACAAGTGACCCCATTTTGGAAAGAAGACACCCCAAGGTATTCGCTGATGGGCATAGTGAGTTCATGGAAGTTTTTATTTTTTGTCACAAGTTAGTGGAATATGAGACTTTGTAAGAAAAAAAAAAAATCATCATTTTCCACTAACTTGTGACAAAAAATAAAAAATTCTAGGAACTCGCCATGCCCCTCATGGAATACCTTGGGGTGTCTTCTTTCCAAAATGGGGTCACTTGTGGGGTAGTTATACTGCCCTGGCATTCTAGGGGCCCAAATGTGTGGTAAGGAGTTTGAAATCAAATTCTGTAAAAAATGACCAGTGAAATCCGAAAGGTGCTCTTTGGAATGTGGGCCCCTTTGCCCACCTAGGCTGCAAAAAAGTGTCACACATCTGGTATCTCTGTATTCAGGAGAAGTTGGGGAATGTGTTTTGGGGTGTCATTTTACATATACCCATGCTGGGTGAGAGAAATATCTTGGCAAAAGACAACTTTTCCCATTTTTTTATACAAAGTTGGCATTTGACCAAGATATTTATCTCACCCAGCATGGGTATATGTAAAATGACACCCCAAAACACATTCCCCAACTTCTCCTGAATACGGAGATACCACATGTGTGACACTTTTTTGCAGCCTAGGTGGGTAAAGGTGCCCAAATTCCTTTTAGGAGGGCATTTTTAGACATTTGGATACCAGACTTCTTCTCACGCTTTGGGACCCCTAAAATGCCAGGGCAGTATAAATACCCCACATGTGACCCCATTTTGGAAAGAAGACACCACAAGGTATTCAATGAGGGGCATGGCGAGTTCATATAAAAAAAAAGTTTTTGGGCACAAGTTAGCGGAATTGATTTTTTTGATTTTTTTCTCACAAAGTCTCCCTTTCCGCTAACTTGGGACAAAAATTTCAATCTTTCCTGGCCTCAATATGCCCTTCAGCGAATACCTTGGGGTGTCTTCTTTCCGAAATGGTGTTATTTGTGGGGTGTTTGTACTGCCCTGGCATTTGAGGGTCTCCGCAATCATTACATGTATGGCCAGCATTAGGAGTTTCTGCTATTCTCCTTACATTGAGCATACGGGTAATGATATATTTTTTTTCCGTTCAGCCTCTGGGCTGAAAGAAAAAAATGAACGGCACAGATTTCTTCATTCGCATCGATCAATGTGGATGAAAAAATCTCTGCCAAAAAAAGAAAAAGGAGGGGAAAGGCGTCTGCCAGGACATAGGAGCTCCGCCCAACATCCATACCCACTTAGCTCGTATGCCCTGGCAAACCAGATTTCTCCATTCACATCAATCGATGTGGATGAATAAATCATTGCCGTTTTTTTTTTTTATATATACAAAGTGTTTGCCAAAGCATATGAACACCGCCACCTCCTCAGCTCATATGCCTCGGCAAACATATCTTTTACTGCAGAGGAGAAATCTCGTCTTGCAGCGCCGCATACACCGACTTGTGTGTAATCTGACAGCAGCGCAATGCTTCTGTCCGAATGCACATCAGTGCTGCAGCTAGTCGATCGGTTGGTCCACCTGGAAGGTAAAAAAAACAAAACAAAAAAGAAAAAACCAGGCCGCAACACAATAAATTTATTAACTTTTGAACAGAACATATAAACTTTTTTTAACTTTTTTAACTGAATGTTAACTTTTTTACTTACCGGTATTTTTTTTTTTGTTTATTTTTTTTTACCTTTATAGAACAAACCTCTCCTTCCCCATGGGACAATGTGCAAAGCGCAAATCGCCCAAAGATGTGGCGAAGTACGTTATGCACTTTATCCCAGGTGAAAGGAGAGGTTTGCAGCAGCTGTGAGTAAAAGGGCCCTAATAGCCCTGTGTGCCTGTCCTGTGAGATGCAATCCCTATGCTAAGTGTACCTGTGTGTGGTACTTCCGGAAACACTCCCCTAAGCATAGGGCAGGGTGGTCAGGACAGTCAGGACAGAAATAGCGGGTGTCACGCCTTATTCCACTCCTGCTACAGACATCTTTTTCGGGGTGACGGTTGGGTTGAGGTACCAGGAACGACACTGGGGAAATGTCGCTCGTGTAGACGGCTAACTACACTGGTGGATGGGGCCACGGAACCTTCTGGGTAAAGGAGGTTCTCGATGATCTCTTCCTGGAATTTGAGGAAGGATCCTGTTCTCCCAGCCTTACTGTAGAGAACAAAACTATTGTACAGAGCCAATTGAATTAAATATACAGACACCTTCTTATACCAGCGTCTGGTCCTGCTGGAAACTAAATACGGAGACAACATCTGGTCATTGAAGTCCACCCCTCCCATGAGCGCATTATAGTCGTGGACACAGAGGGGCTTTTCAATGACACGGGTTGCTCTCTCAATTTGGATTGTCGTGTCTGCGTGAATGGAGGAGAGCATGTAAACGTCACGCTTGTCTCTCCATTTCATCGCGAGCAGTTCTTCGTTACACAAGGCAGCCCTCTCCCCCCTTGCAAGACGGGTGGTTACAAGCCGTTGGGGGAAGCCCACGCGACTAGTTCGCGCGGTGCCACAGGCGCAAATCCGTTCTAGAAACAAATGCCTAAAGAGGGCCACACATGTGTAGAAATTGTCCACATAAAGATGGTACCCCTTGCCGAATAAGGGTGACACCAAGTCCCAGACTGTCTTCCCACTGCTCCCCAGGTAGTCAGGGCAACCGACCGGCTCCAGGGTCTGATCTTTTCCCTCATAGATCCGAAATTTGTGGGTATAGCCTGTGGCCCTTTCACAGAGCTTATACATTTTGACCCCATACCGGGCACGCTTGCTTGGGATGTATTGTTTGAAGCCAAGGCGCCCGGTAAAATGTATTAGGGACTCGTCTACACAGATGTTTTGCTCGGGGGTATACAAATCTGCAAATTTCTGGTTGAAGTGGTCTATGAGGGGCCGAATTTTGTGGAGCCGGTCAAAAGCTGGGTGGCCTCTGGGACGGGAGGTGGTGTTGTCGCTAAAGTGCAGGAAACGCAGGATGGCCTCAAATCGTGCCCTGGACATAGCAGCAGAGAACATGGGCATGTGATGAATCGGGTTTGTGGACTAATATGACCGCAATTCATGCTTTTTAGTTAGACCCATGTTAAGGAAAAGGCCCAAAAAAATTTAAATTTCGGAAACTTGGACTGGTTTCCACCGGAAAGTCTGGGCATAAAAGCTTCCCGGGTTGGCGGATATAAATTGTGTGGCATACCGGTTTGTCTCTGCCACGACTAAGTCCAAGAGCTCCGCAGTCAAGAACAGCTCAAAAAATCCCAGGGCCGAACCGATTTGAGCCGTCTCAACCCGAACTCCAGACTGGGCGGTGAAAGGGGGAACTACAGGTGCGGCTGAAGTTGGTGACTGCCAATCAGGGTTTGCCAGCACCTCAGGGATTCTAGGGGCTCTACGGGCCTGTCTGTGCGGTGGCTGCGACGGGGTAACTAGTGCACGTGCCACCGTACCAGCTTCAACTGCCCTTCTGGTGCTCGCCACGTCACCATGTTGTACGGCAGTGCTGGTACTAGGTCCAGGGAGGGCTGCGCTGCTGGTGTATGCCTCACCACGTGATCCGGCAGCGCCAGCCCCACTCTGCTGCTCTTGAAGCGGATCCTGCGTAACCTGTGGTCTAGCGACACGGGGCCGGGTACGCCTGGTGCTATCAGGGACCTCCACCTCCTCGTCCGAACTTTGGGTCAGAGTGCCACTGCTTTCTACAGGTTCATATTCTGACCCGCTAGATTCGTCAGATGAGGGTTCCCACTCCTCATCCGACTGGGTCAGAATCCTGTAGGCCTCTTCAGAAGAATACCCCCTGTTTGACATTTGGACTACTAAATTTAGGGGTATTCCCTGAGACTACCCAAGAAAAAAAGCAAGCCTGTCTTACAAAGGGGAGGCTAGCGAAGTACCGGAGGCCGCTGCGGTTGATAAAAAATATCAAAACTGATTTTTTTATCGCCGCAGCGCTTGTAAAGTGATTGTGCAGTGATCAAAAAAATATATATTTTTTGTCACTGCGGTGGGGCGGGCGTGGGTGAACGCACGTGTGGGCGACCGATCAGGCCTGGTCGGGCAAACACTGCGTTTTGGGTGGAGGGCGAACTAATGTGACACTAATACTATTATAGATCTGACCGTGATCAGTTCTGATCACTTACAGATACTATAAAAGTACAAATGCTGATTAGCGATACGCTAAACAGCGAATAAGTGACTGCGGTGCGGTGGGCTGGGCGCTAACTGACGATAACTACCTAACCAAGGGGCCTAAACTATCCTAAAACCTAACAGCCAATACCAGTGAAAAAAAAAGTGACAGTTTACACTGATCACTTTTTTTCCTTTCACTAGTGATTGACAGGGGCGATCAAAGGGGTGATCAAAGGGTTAATTGGGGTGCAGGGGGGTGATCTGGGGCTAAGTGAAGTGTTTGGTGCTACTCACTGTGAAGTCTGCTCCTCTGCTGGATCCAACCGACGAAAAGGACCAGCAGAGGAGCAGAGAAGCCATATAACACATCATATTTACTAATATAATCTGTTATATGACTTGTGATTGGATTTTTTGAAAATCGCCAGCCTGCCAGCCAATGATCGTTGCTGGCAGGCTGGTGACAAACTTCTTCTTTAACTTTTGCCGGCCCGCGATGCGCATGCGCGGGCCGTCTTTGAGCGAAATCTCGCGTCTCGCGAGATGACGCGTATATGCGTAACTCTGCGCACCGCTGCCACCTCCGGAACGCGATCCTGCGTTAGGGGGTCCGGAGGTGGTTAATAGGGCAATCGTACTCCCTGTGCGGAGGCAAATCCTGAACTCCACTCTCAGAGAAGACATCCGAAAATTCAGAGAGGAAAGGTGGTACAGTCTTAGTAGAAACCTCAGAAACAGATGTCGTGAGGCAATTCTCTCTGCAAAAGTCACTCCAACCATTTATTTGCCTCGCTTGCCAATCAATGGTGGGGTTATGTTTAGTGAGCCAGGGTAGCCCCAACACTAGAGGAGTAGGCAAACCGCTAAGGACGAAACATGACACATCCTCAACATGAGCATCACTCACAATTAAACGGATATTGTGAACTATGCCCTTTAATGATTTCTGAGAAAGTGGAGCTGAATCAATAGCAAAAACAGGAATATCCTTTCCCAAAGTGCATACCTGGAAACCATGAGTTATTGCAAATTGATTATCAATGAGGTTGACAGCTGCTCCACTATCCACAAAAATCTCACAAAAAATGCTCTTGCTCTCTAGCGCCACCCTAGCAGGCAGGACAAAACGGGAACTACAAGCAAACGGAAAACCTTCAATTTCCGCCTCAACCCTGCCAATAGTAACAGACGGAACATTTTTAAAAGATTTTTTCCTTTTTGTTTCTTTATTACTCCCAGAAGACTGCCTGAATCTCCTAGAGGGACACACATTTGCCAGATGATTTATACCTCCACAACAAAAACAAACCCTCCCATGCGGGCTGAATCTTCTATCGTCAGAGGCAATCAACCCCAGCTGCATGGGCTCCTGCTCAGAAGGGGCTGACAGCGACTGAGACCCCTGCGCACAGAATGAGACCGCTGCACTGTCCCGGGACTGAGTATGACAGGAAGGAGAGATCTCTCCTCTCTCTCTAAGACGCCTGTCAATACGAACAGCCTGAGACATAGCAGAATCCAAGGAGGTAGGTCTCTCATGAAAGGCAAATGCTTCTTTCAATCCCTCTGAAAGACCATGGCAAAATTGACTTCGGAGTGCAGCATCATTCCAACCCGTATCTGCTGCCCATCTCCGAAATTCTGAGCAGTATATCTCTGCGGATTGTTTACCCTGGCATAACAGACGTAGTCTAGACTCAGCCAGAGCAATACGATCCGGATCATCATATATCTGACCCAGGGCTAAAAAGAATTCATCCACTGAACGGAGGGGCCGTGCCCCCTCCGGCAGCGAAAAGGCCCAGGACTGAGCGTTACCCCTGAGCAGCGATATAATGATCCCCACCCTCCGTTCCTCATCACCAGAGGAATGGGGAAGAAGGCGAAAATGGAGTTTGTAAGCCTCTCTAAAACGCACAAAATTCTCACTACCCCCGCAGAACGTATCCGGGAACGAGATCTTAGGCTCAGAACAACTCCATGAACGCAAGCTGAACCGGTCACTTGAAACTGAGAAAAAGTCTTACGGAGATCAGCTACCTCCAATGAAAGACCCTGGAAGCGTTCAGCCAAAAGTGAAACCGGATCCATGCTTGAGACGGTTTAGGCGGCTTATAATGTCACGGATGGTGTACAGGAAACAAGACAATGCAATATAATCAATGACTCACTGGATCCACAACTAAGGAACAAAAGGGAGAGCCCTGCATGGACCTGGCAGACTCTCCCTGACTGATCAGCCTATGCGAACACCCCAAAGGTGAATGGTCGCATATCCACGTACCTTGACTATCTAACACCTGAAGACCCTACAATAGTGAGGGGACACGACCACCGGCTCCCTACACAGACACGGAGGGAGTCAGGGTCACCTGGATCCAGCAGACAGAAAATCACAAATACATATACAGCACTTATCTTGCAGACGACTGGGAACTAGGAACAGCAAGCACACACACTCCAGGAAGTTGTATAAGCCGCAACCTAATGCATTATGGGGAGGAATTTAAAGGGATGCAATCAGTCCAAACACATGACAGCTGAGAGAGGCCAACGAGATGATGAACTGAAAACCAAAACAAAGAAACTCAAGGAGGAAGTTCTGAAAGGTTTCTGTCAGAGCTTCTCAGCTGTCTGGTTGTGACACACACATACACTTTTGGAAGGGGAATACTAGGGCCGACATACCCCCCACCCCGGTCAAGGGGAGGTGAAATATATAGGCACCTGCCTGGTCTGGACCAACTCCAAATGAAGAGCACCCCTACCCTGCTTATTCCCAACGATATGCTGTAAATGGATTGGGTTCAGGGCCAGTCAAATCCTGTGGAATAGCGTAAAATTGCCCCCATGGCGTCCCACAATGCCCTCCATCAATATCAAATGTGTCGCTCCTCGGGAAGAGGGGATCATAAAATTGGTAAAAGATGCCTAATAACACGACAACAAAACCCTCCCAGTACACACATCCAGCACAGGCAAAAAACATGGAATTACAACTGGTATAAGGAAGGAACCCAACTGGCCGGCTCTCTGGTCGCTCATAAATGGGGCAGCATATAGTCCTCCGCTCAGGTTACATATGGTAGCACAATCTAAAAGTGAAAAAAAGAGAAGAAGAACAATAAATCAATGAATATATTATCACAATGGTACATCGGGCACTAAAACTTACATCGCACTAAAATATCACAATCCCACATCTCGGGTGGCGAATAGAAAAGGGAGCTCTGAGATGCACTCGATAGACCTCATTCCAGGGATTTAGTGGTGCTCCGTCAGCATGGAAGGGGGTCTGTAACTAACTGTGGTCCATTCCACACTTCGCCCAGAACACAGTCCTGCTAGGTTACAACTATTGCCATTGCAGCGCTACACTGTCTATGGGGCATCCACTATTGGCTGCTTCCAGTGTTGCTGGCACATGGGCGATTATTGGCATTTAGTCTAAGTTCATATTCTGGATTTCATGATGCGTGAGATGAGTGGCACGACTGATATTTACCGTATTTCGCTCCCATAATGGATCCTATCCTCAGCCCTATAGTATCCTTTACAACACATTAGCTTTGGTTTAGGACCTTGGGTTGCCGGGATACGGTTGGGACGCTCTATCACATGACTCGTCATGTGATTGAGGGCGCTTGCGCGGTTTCGGGACTCCCGATCATGTGTCGAATACGTGATTTCCGGGAATCTCGTTCTACAACTCGTGCATGCGCAGAGACAGACGGGAGACGCCACTCACCACACGCATACTGCCGGATGGATACTCGGCTCAGGTGCAGGGTAGGTTCCCTTACGTCCTAACCAGTGGCCCAGATGGGGTATTCTGCCCCTGTGGACTGGTTAGGACAGGTAGAAGTTTTAATGAAATAATAAAAAACTGACAGATGCCGGCAGACAGGCGGTACACTAAACTGCCCTGCCACCCTCCATGGTAAAGGCTACACGCGCTCCATGTGACACACAGTACTTGGGCTTATTTGGACTATATACGTCCACTCGAGCCTGTGCAATCTCTATTCCTTCCCCCCCCCCTCCCTCCGTCCGCTACCATCATCCAGCTGATATAGGAGTGGGGACTTTTCCTCTACCCATGACCCCTGTCCCCTGACGAGTTAGGGGGTCCTGTAGAAGTAGAGGTACCTTATTCTTTGAAGGTTGATATATTCATGAATGAAACGCGTAGTGCTACGAAGATATCCTTATATACTAGTCCTTAGGGACTTCTTCATTTTTCCACTAACAACACACCCTGATAGTCTTAGCCCCCACAGGGCCACTTCCCCTGCCTTTACAGGGCCATCTAGGGTGCATTTTTCAGGGTCAGGTTCCGGACGGGGCCACCCCTTGCGGGGATAGGGTTAGGAGGATAGGGCACAATAGGCCAAGTAGGGCAACAACAGGGTTAGACTTTTCCCTGTGGCCCTCAGCCATCAAGACCTAACCCATTGAAGGTCGCATCCAGGTTCAAAGAATTTCTTCTCTTGAGCATTGGACTACACGGTCCGGGCGTCCATCACCGGTAAGACCTACCCTGTTACTTTTGCCTATTGGCATATTACTAGATCTTAGGCGCACCGCCAGTGTCTCAACTTAGTGTACAGTTGCAAGAAAAAGTATGTGAACCCTTTGGAGTGATATGGATTTCTGCACAAATCGGTCATAAAATGTGTTCTGATCTTTATCTAAGTCACAACAATAGACAATCACAGTCTGCTTAAACTAATAACACGCAAAGAATTTAATGTTACCATGTTTTTATTGAACACACCATGTAAACATTCACAGTGCAGGTGGAAAAAGTATGTGACCCCCTAGAATAATTGACATCTCCAAGAGCTAATTGGAGTGAGGTGTCAGCCAACTGGAGTCCGATCAATGAGATGAGATTGGAGGTGTTGGTTACAGCTGCCCTGCCCTATAAAAACCACACACCGGTTCTGGGTTTGCTTTTCACAAGAAGCATTGCCTGATGTGAATGATGCCTCGCACAAATGAGTTCTCAGAAGACCTACGATTAAGAATTGTTGACTTGCATAAAGCTGGAAAGGGTTATAAAAGTATCTCCAAAAGCCTTGCTGTTCATCAGTCCACGGTAAGACAAATTGTCTATAAATGGAGACAGTTCAGCACTGCTGCTACTCTACCTAGGAGCGGCCGTCCTGTAAAGATGACTGCAAGAGCACAGCGCAGACTGCTCAATGAGGTGAAGAAGGATCCTAGAGTGTCAGCTAAAGACTTACAAAAGTCTCTGGCATATGCTAACATCCCTGTGAGCGAATCTACGATACGCAAAACACTAAACAAGATTAGATTTCTTGGGAGGATACCACAGAGGAAGCCACTACTGTCCAAAAAAACCATTGCTGCACGTTTACAGTTTGCACATAAGCACCTGGATGTTTCACTGCAGTACTGGCAAAATATTCTGTGGACAGATGAAACCAAAGTTGAGTTGTTTGGAAGAAACACACAACACTATGTGTGGTGAAAAAGAGGCACAGCAGAACAACATCAAAACCTCATCCCAACTGTGAAGTATGGTGGTGGGGGCATCATGGTTTGGGGCTGCTTTGCTGCGTCAGGACCTGGACGGATTGCTATCATCGAAGGAAAAATGAATTCCCAAGTTTATCAAGACATTTTGCAGGAGAACTTTAGGCCATCTGTCCACCAGCTGAAGCGCAACAGAAGATGGGTGTTGCAACAGGACAACGACCCAAAGCATAGAAGTAAATCAACAACAGAATGGCTTAAACAGAAGACAATCCGCCTTCTGGAGTGGCCCAGTCAGAGTCCTGACCTCAACCCGATTGAGATGCTGTGGCATGACCTCAAGAAAGCGATTCACACCAGACATCCCAAGAATATTGCTGAACTGAAATAGTTCTGTAAAGAGGAATGGTCAAGAATTACTCCTGACCGTTGTGCACATTTGATCTGCAACTACAGGAAACATTTGGTTGAAGTTATTGCTGCCAAAGAGATTCAACCAGTTATTAAATCCAAGGGTTCACATACTTCTTCCACCTACACTGTGACTGTTTACATGGTGTGTTCAATAAAAACATGGTAACATTTAATTCTTTGTGTGTTATTAGTTTAAGCAGACTGTGATTGTCTATTGTTGTGACTTAGATGAAGATCAGATCACATTTTATGACCAATTTGTGCAGAAATCCATATCATTCCAAAGGGTTCACATACTTTTTCTTGCAACTGTATATGTTCCTTGGTCTCTTCCACTTTTGCACCACTCCAAGGGCCTAAGTGGACCTGACCTACAGGTGACCTAATCCTTTAGGTCCCTTGCTTTTGTTTGTCTATGTTTATGTGGTTTGTCTGGTAGGGGCTCACTATCCTTAGTTATTAATCGTCCTAATAAAATACAGGTTTTAATACGTTACTGCCCCTTTTTCTTACATATATACGCCCTCCCTGCCCCCAATAAAGAGGGGAGTGACCCTCCGGACATCGTGTTTTTTTCTGTCCTGCGGACAAGGCAGGACGGGTGGTTCACTCCTCCATCCCTTCGGTGGAGAGAGTGTTTTTTTATTTTTTCCTCTCTGGGAGCGGGTTCCGCTCCTCCTACGCCGCCTGAGATCTAGGATTCCTTAGCTGGAGTTCAGTCTTACCTCATTCGGGGTCTGAAGCGGCGGTAGCGGCGTCCCGCGTGTTCTGCTGGGTGCCGCCATCTTGCGGAAGTGACGTCAGTATTTCTCTGTTTAGGGCTGTTGGGTGCCTTTATATGATTCAGGGGTCCCTCTCTGGGTTCCAGAGGATGTTTTTTTTTTTTTTTACTCAGATCTAAGGAATAGGCTTTAGAGGTTTACCCCGCCCCTTTGTGGGCGGGGCTTCCTTTTGGCGCCCAAACACCCTATTTAAACATGGTCAGGCTCCAGGTTCAGTCTCCTGGAGCGCAGTTTTCTGTTAACCTTGAGTCGTGTGGTTGGTGCTAGAGTTGTTTGCGTGCAAACCTCGTATTGCTGAAAAAACTTTTCCTTTATAATAGAGCTTGCTAGGATCTTCTGGGTAAAGATCCTGAAGCTTGCGATTAAAGGTCTTTTTTTCTTGAATTATGCTTAAATTCATATCTCTTCTGTTTTTCAGCCATGTCTTCTACCGGGGACGGTGAGCGAGAGCCCAGCAGGAAGTCCGCTGGCAAGAGACGTCACCTGCAGTGCCATGACTGCCAGATCGTGCTGGAGGACTCCTAGGATTTTTCCGGGTGCCCACCCTGTAGGGCCAAGACACTCCCCCAGCTGGAGCCATCGGTCCACGACGTTGTCGATTGGGTAAAGGGCTATATGGAGACCAATATGAACCAGGTGAACGCCTCCATACAAGAGTTGAAGAATACCCTGGTTTCTAAACGCCATTGTCCCTCCTCCCCCCATCGGGCGATGGAGGTATCGGGGTGTCAGGAGGCGAGAGACGGTTCAGCCTCTTCCTCCTCGGATGAGGAGGACGGGTTTTCATATTTTTTTCCGCTGGAGAAAGCCCAGCGGCTACTAAAATCCGTCCGGTCGGGGGACCAGGACGTTGATCCGGGGGAAGCCTCATCCTCTGCCTCTAGGGGGCCTAGGGCCTTTAAAGCAGATGGTTCTCTCCTGTCTCTGATGAAGACGGAATGGAGAAAGCCGGAGAAGGGTCCAGTGTTGACCAAAAGATTCAAGGCAGTGTTTCCGGTCAAAGAAGATCAAGTATCTTCCTGGGGGCCTGTCCCCAAGGTGGACATGGCGATTGCAAAACTATCGAGAAGGACCCTGATCCCATCAGACGACGGGTCAAGTTTGCAAGACCCAATGGATCGGAAGGCGGATTGCGCCCTTAGGCGCGCTTATTCCTCAGCCTCGGCCTCGGTTGCGATTTCTTCGTCTGAAGTGGCGACTTTTCTGAAAACAAGATTCACCCAGATTCAGTCTGACCTAGACCAGGGGGTCTCTAGGGACGACATTCTGGCCTCATGTAAGACGGCCAGCCTTGCCATAGACTTCCTGTGTGACGCAGCTCCACAACAGTTGAAGCTGGCATCTAAGTCCATGGCTCTCTCAACCGCGGGCAGGCGTCCGCTTTGGTTGAAACCTTGGAAGGCCGATACGACCTCAAAGCACAATCTTTGTGCCATGGCATATGAACCCGGCAAACTCTTTGGTGCAGAGCTTGACCAAATAATGGAAGGGCTGTCAGACAAGAAGGGCAAGTCCCTTCCCCAGCTGTCCTTTCGTGGTCGGGGCAAGGGGTTTGGTTCCAGGGCGGAACCTCAACCCAGAGCCCAGAGGAATTGGGGCTCCCGTAGAGGAGGAAAATCCTCTCGGGTTCTAGACCCCCCAAGAAGTCCTCGGTGCTCTGATTGCGGGCCTCCTCGAGGCTCTTGGTATTTAGCCGGTCTGACTGGAAATCCCAGGCTCCCTTCTCCCCACATTCCCGTAGGCGGTCGCCTACAGCACTTTCTACCTTGTTGGCAGGATCATATCCAGGACAGTTGGGTCCTGCGTGTAATTTCTCAGGGCTACCTTGTGGACTTGAGCAGTCCGCCTCCGGACAAGTTCGTCCAAACAAGGCTTCTTCCCAGCAACAAGCAAAAGATTCTAGAAAATTACGTGCTAGAATACTTCCAGAAGGGGGCCTTAGAAGAGGTTCCTCTCCAAGAGAGGGGAACAGGTATCTACTCCCCAGTTTTCCTGGTACCCAAGAATACCGGAGGTTGGAGGATGATTAGAGATTTGAGGTTCTTCAACCGTTTCATAAAACAAAAGAAGTTCCGTATGGAAACTATCCAGTCGGTGACCAATCTTCTTATGCCGGGAGATTTCTTGGCAACCTTAGACCTCAAGGATGCTTATCTCCATATTCCCATCCATCCTGGGTCCAGAAGATTCTTAAGGATCGCGGTAAACATTGGGGGGGTCCTAAAACATTTTCAGTTTCTGGCCCTCCCGTTTGGGATTTCTTCAGCCCCACACACTTTCACCAAAGTGGTGGTCTCTGTGGTGGCCGCGCTAAGGCTTCAGGGCCTGAGTATAGTTCCATACCTGGACGACTGGCTCCTCAGAGCTCCTTCCCAAGCGATCCTGTCCCAACACATCCAACAGGCTGTCACATTCCTGCATCTGTTGGGATGGATAATCAATTGGGACAAATCCCAACTTCAACCAGCCACCTCGGTAAGGTTCCTGGGGTTCCTGGTGGATTCAGTCAGGATGACGATTCATCTCACTCCCGAAAGAAGGCAATCCGTGCAACCCGTTCTCTTTCTGTACCAAAACAGGTAACGATTCGAACATGGATGAAAATGTTGGGACTAATGTCTTCAACCGCTCAGGCGGTACCTTGGGCATTATGGCATCTACGTCCGCTCCAGTCGGAAGTACTAGCCAAGTGGAATCACAGTCCAGTGGGACTCAATTCCGTGCTCTCCCTGCCTTACAAAGTCCGATCCTCTCTAAGGTGGTGGTCCCACCTCAAGGACGGCAAATCCCTGATCCAGCCCTCTTGGATCATACTTACTTCAGACGCATCCCTAGTAGGATGGGTGCGCATCTTCAGGACATGACAGTCCAGGGAACTTGGACACCTCAGGAGAGGTTATTGTCATCAAATCTCCTGGAGATCAGAGCAATCAGACTAGCTCTTTTTCATTTTGCTCCCTTCATTCGAGGGAAGGCAGTGAAGGTACAATCAGACAGCATGACCGCTGTGCTGTATATCAACAAGCAGGGAGGCACGAGGTCACAAAGTCTCCTGAGACAGATAGGGGTGATATTGGATTGGGCAGAACTGAACCTCAATGTGATTGCGGATCGCCTGAGCCGAGGTCTTCCAACCGGAGAATGGTCACTTCATCCAGAGGTCTTCAAGGAGATAACGCTCAGGTGGGGCATGCCAGAGATCGATCTCATGGCAACGAGGTTCAACACCAAGGTGGAGAGGTATTGCTCCCTTTACAGGGAGGACAACCCGGTGGCTATAGATGCTCTGTCAATCCCATGGAGGTTCAGGCTGGCCTACATCTTCCCTCCAATTTCCTTGATACCTAGGGTCTTGATGAAAATCAGGCAGGACCAAGCGTCAGTTATCTCCATTATCCCATACTGGCCGAAAAGAGCTTGGTTTACCCAACTCTTACAGATGAGTCAGGGTCAATTTCTGAGGCTTCCCCCAGAGAGAGTACTGGTGTCGGGGGACACCCAGATCTCCTCAAATCTTCAAAGGTTCAACCTTACGGCCTGGAGGTTGACCAGTCCCTTCCAAGGATAGAAGGGCTATCAGGGTCTGTCTTGAGAACCTTAGAGCACTCCAGATCAGAAGCTACCAATAAGGCCTACTCCAGAATCTGGAAGATCTTTTCATCCTGGTGTACAAGGCATCAGCAAACATCCGCTGAAGCTTCCATCCCGATAATTCTCCAATTTCTTCAAGACGGTCTGGACAGGGGGCTATCACCAGCTACCCTTAAAGTGCAGATTTAAGCAATCTCTGCTTGTCTCAACAGAGCTATTTCTCAAGACCCCCTTATCAAGAGATTCCTGAAGGGAGCCTCAAGATTAAAGCCTACAGTAATCAGACCTATCCCTGTTTGGGATTTATCGGTTGTGCTCAGGGGGTTATCATCTCCCCCCTTTGAGCCCCTAGAGGAAGCGGGATTCAAGTTCCTGACCTGGAAGATCACCTTCTTGTTGGCCGTTACCTCTGCAAAGCGAGTTGGGGAACTCCAGGCTTTTTCTGCCTTTGAGCCTTATACAAAGTTCCTGCAGGATCGGGTACTTCTCAAATTTTTGCCTACTTTCATCCCAAAGGTTCCTTCCTTTGACAATATTAACCAGGTGATCTCCCTGCCAACGTTGGCTCCACCCCCCTCCTCTGAGGAAAGAGGGCTCCATACCCTCGACATTTCGAGATGTCTTAGGATTTACCTGGAACGCTCCAAGGTATTTAGGAAGGATGAAAACCTCCTTATCCTTTTTTCCGGTACCCATAAGGGGAGGAAAGCCTCTAAGCCCTCCATCAGTCGCTGGATTAAAGAGGCAATTCGGGAGTCTTATATGTCTCAGGGCTCGAAGCCCCCTGAATTTGTAAGGGCCCACTCTACTCAAGCAGTGGCCACTTCTTTTGCAGAGAGAAGCTCGATCCCATTGGACGCGATCTGTAAGTCAGCTTCTTGGAGTTCTCACTCCACTTTTATCTCACACTATAGAGTGGATACTAGAATACATAGTTATTCCTCATTTGGCCGGACAGTGTTATCTTCCGCCAGGCATGAGGACCCTCCCATGGGGGTTTCTACTTGCTAAATCCCCATCTGTGCCACTGGTTAGGACGTAAGGGAATCGTCAATTTCTAACGATAATTTGTTTTCCCTTAGTCCTAACAGTGGCACACAAATTTCCCCCCCTCCTTTTTTAGTAATTGTGGTTATTTTTGTCTACTTGTAATTACACGATGTCCGGAGGGTCACTCCCCTCTTTATTGGGGGCAGGGAGGGCGTGTATATGTCAGTTTTTTATTATTTCATTAAAACTTCCACCTGTCCTAACCAGTCCACAGGGGCAGAATACCCCATCTGTGCCACTGTTAGGACTAAGGGAAAACAAATTATCGTTAGAAATTAGCGATTTTATATACACAGCTGAGATGGTTATGCTGTTTTATTACTGAATGTTATTATCACTTTAGAACACGATTGGGTGAATATGTAAGGGGGGGATTTGACCTTTCTGGGGGACAACCCCTCAACCAATCCGGATTGAATGTTACACCTATATAAGTATTGAACTTCACTTGTAATCCACATGTAGCTGAGAAAGACCTGGGTGTCCAGACGTTGCTGTATCCTTTCAGTGTGATTAAACGCTAAGCTTTGATTCAAGAACAAGAGGGCCGCGACTTTTCTGAAGTTTTTTCTACGTTTGAGGGGCCCCTGAGGCCGGGAGCTGACGCCACGAGCAGCGCCGCCATACCACGGATTATGTGTTCCAGGAAGTGGTGCTGTCCTATTCCATTTATTATGTGGAGCCCTCGGGAAGCACTAGGAGCATCCATCAACGGAGGTACCCAGTCGGGGTGCTAGGAGATCCGTTACAATACTATACTATACTATGCTGTACTGTACTGTGCTATACTGTACTATACTGTGCTGTACTATACTGTACTATAATATGCTGTGCTGTACTATACTGTACTATACTATGCTGTACTATACTGTGCTGTACTGTACTATGCTGTACTGTACTGTGCTGTACTATACTATGCTGTACTATACTATGCTGTACTATACTGTACTATTCTGTACTATACTATGCTGTACTATACTGTGCTGTACTATACTATACTATGCTGTACTATACTATGCTGTACTATACTGTACTATTCTGTACTATACTATGCTGTACTATACTGTGCTGTACTATACTATGCTGTGCTGTACTATACTGTGCTGTACTATACTATGCTGTACTATACTATGCTGTGCTATACTATGCTGTACTATACTGTACTATACTATACTATACTGTGCTATACTATACTGTGCTTTACTGTACTATGCTGTACTGTACTGTGCTGTACTATACTATGCTGTACTGTACTGTGCTGTAATATACTATGCTGTACTATACTATACTGTACTATTCTGTACTATACTATGCTGTACTATACTGTGCTGAACTATACTATGCTGTGCTGTACTATACTGTGCTGTACTATACTATGCTGTACTATACTGTGCTATACTATGCTGTACTATACTGTACTATACTATGCTGTACTATACTGTACTATACTATACTAGACTGTGCTATACTATACTGTGCTTTACTGTACTATGCTGCACTATACTGTGCTGTGCTATACTATACTGTGCTGTACTATACTGTGCTATACTGTTCTGTACTATACTATACTGTGCTGTACTATACCGTGCTGTTCTATACTGTACTATACTATGCTGTACTATAATATACTGTACTATACTATACTGTGCTGTACTATAATATACTGTACTATAATATACTATAATATACTGTACTATACTGTGCTGTACTATAATATACTGTACTATACTATACTGTGCTGTACTATAATATACTGTGCTGTACTATACTGTACTATACTGTGCTGTACTGTGCTGTACTATAGTGTGCTATACTGTGCTGTACTATGCTGTACTATACTGTGCTGTACTATACTATGCTGTACTATACTATGCTGTACTATACTGTGCTGTACTATGCTGTACTATACTGTGCTGTACTATGCTGTGCTGTACTATACTGTGCTGTACTATACTGTACTATACTATGCTGTGCTATACTATACTGTACTATACTGTGCTGTACTATACTGTGCTGTAATATACTGTACTATAATGTGCTGTACTATACTGCACTATACTATACTGTGCTGTACTATAATATACTGTACTATAATATACTGTGCTGTACTATACTGTAATATAATATACTGTACTATACTATGCTGTACTATACTGTGCTGTACTATACTATACTGTGCTATACTATACTGTACTATGCTGTATTGTACTATAATTTACTGTACTATACTATACTGTGCTGTACTATACTGTAACATACTGTGCTGTACTATACTATAATATACTGTACTATACTATGCTGTAATATACTATACTGTACTATACTATGATGTGCTGTACTATACTGTACTTTAATATACTGTACTATACTATGCTATACTATAATGTGCTGTACTATACTATAATATACTGTACTATGCTGTACTATACTGTGCTATACTATACTATATTATGCTGTACTATACTGTGCTGTACTATACTATACTGTGCTATACTATACTGTACTATGCTGTATTGTACTATAATTTACTGTACTATACTATACTGTGCTGTACTATACTGTAACATACTGTGCTGTACTATACTATAATATACTGTACTATACTATGCTGTAATATACTATACTGTACTATACTATGATGTGCTGTACTATACTGTACTTTAATATACTGTACTATACTATGCTATACTATAATGTGCTGTACTATACTATAATATACTGTACTATGCTGTACTATACTGTGCTATACTATACTATATTATGCTGTACTATAATATACTGTGCTGTACTATACTATAATATACTATACTGTACTGTGCTGTATAATACTGTACTATAATATACTGTAATAAACTATAATATACTGTACTCTACTGTACTATAGTATACTGTACTATACTGTGCTGTACTATAATGTACTATAATATACTGTACTATACTATACTGTGCTGTACTATAATATACTGTACTATACTATCCTGTACTATAATATACTGTACTATACTATACTATCCTGTACTATAATATACTGTACTATACTATACTGTGCTATACTATCCTATACTGTACTATAATATACTGTACTATACTGTACTATAATATACTGTACTATTATATACTATACTGTGCTTTACTATAATATAATTTACTGTACTAAACTGTGCTGTACTATAATGTACTATACTATCCTGTAATATACTATACTATCCTATACTGTACTATGATATACTGTACTATTATATACTATACTGTGCTGTACTATACTATAATATACTATAATATAATAAACTGTACTATACTATAATATACTGTACTATACTATACTGTGCTGTACTATACTATAATATACTGTACTATACTGTGCTGTACTATACTATACTGTACTATAATATACTGTACTATACTATAATATACTGTACTATACTATACTGTGCTATGCTGTACTATACTGTACTATAATATACTGTACTATACTATACTGTACTATACTGTGCTGTACTATACTATACTGTACTATAATATATTATACTGTACTATACTATAATATAATGTACTATACTATAATGTACTATACTATAATATACTGTACTATAATATACTGCACTATACTATAATATACTGTACTATAATATACTATACTGTACTATAATATACTGCACTAAACTATAATATACTGTACTATACTATACTGTCCTATAATATACTATAATATACTGTACTATAATATACTGCACTAAACTATAATATACTATACTGTACTATAATATACTATACTGTACTATAATATACTGTACTATACTATAATATACTGTGCTGTACTGTATTATACTATACTGTACTATACTATAATATACTGTACTATACTGCACTATACTATAATATACTATACTGTGCTGTACTATACTATAATATACTGCACTATACTATAATATACTGTGCTGTACTATACTATAATATACTGTACTATAATATACTGCACTATACTATAATATACTGTACTATAATATACTATACTGTACTATAATATACTGCACTAAACTATAATATACTGTACTATACTATACTGTCCTATACTGTACTATAATATACTATAATATACTGTACTATAATAAACTGCACTAAACTATAATATACTATACTATAATATACTATACTGTACTATAATATACTGTACTATACTATAATATACTGTACTATACTGTGCTGTATTATACTATACTGTACTATACTATACTGTCCTATAATATACTATAATATACTATACTATACTGTACTATACTAGGCAGTACTATAATATACTGTACTATACTATAATGTACTATACTATAATATACTGTACTATTATATACTATACTGTGCTGCACTATACTATAATATACTGTACTATACTGTCCTATACTATAATATACTATCCTATACTATACTATACTATACTGTCCTATACTATAATATACTGTACTACACTGTCCTATACTGTACAGTACTATAATATACTGTACTATACTATACTGTGCTCTACTACACTACTATAATATACTGTACTATACTATAATATACTGTACTATACTATACTGTACTATAATATACTGTCCTATACTATAATATACTGTACTATACTATACTGTACTATAATATACTGTACTATACTATAATATACTGTACTATTATATACTATACTATAATATACTGTACTATTATATACTATAATATACTGTACTATACTATAATATACTGTACTATACTGTACTATACTATAATATACTGTACTATAATATACTATACTGTACTATACTATACTATACTTTGCCGTATTGTACTGAGATTACGGAGGTGCAATGAGGGGGATTATAGGGGCAGTTCTCTCTACTTTTCTTACTCCCCAGAATGTTTCCGGGGGTCAGTAAAGCGGGGTCCACACTTCTGGGGGGCGGGGCCATACTCTACCCCATTGTACCGGCACCCCCTCTGCTGCAGCCAGGAGCCCAGGAGAGAAGTCCTCTGTCATCTGCGGAGCCCTGACCACAAGACGCATCTCTGCTCCCTGAGAGCCCTGTACACACATGAGGCGGCATCACTGCGGCGGGGAATGTGCGGGGACACGGAGCACTGGAGCCGGCAGGGAGCGGAGGCCGCCGCCTGTGTTACCCTCCCGGGCTCTCCGCGGCTCCAGCTCCTCCCCGCAGCGTCCAAGCAGCTTCCTGCGGCCCCACCTTGTGGGAAAGAGCCCTGTGATGGGGACGAGGGCCGGGAAGAGAGGGAACGAGCCCCCGCAGCGGAGCCATCGGGCCGGATCCAGCCGGATGTGCAGAACGTCAGGCAGAGCGGGAGGCCTGTGGCGGAGATCTCGGGGCCTGCTCCCGCCTCCTCCGCCACAGACGGCGACACACGGTGAGGGGGGATGTCCGGGAGGAGGAAGGCGCGGAGAAGGCGGCCTCTCCTGTCCGGTTCTAGCCGCTAAAGGGCTCTTCTCCCGGGCAGGGAAGCACAAGGGGAGAGCGGAGCTGCAGCCGGGCTGAGAGTGGTGAAGGCGGGGCCTGTGTCCAGTGTCAGCCAATAGACGCGCAGGAGGGCGGAGCTCGGCAGCCAATCACTGCGCAGCGCTGCACATATAAGAGGCGGCACCGGCTCCGGCCTCAGTGTTTTCTCCAGGAGAAGTCTTTGTGTTTTCTCCCCACGTCTCACACGATGGCAGAGACCGCGCCAGCAGCCGCCGCTCCTCCTCCCGCCGAAGCGCCCGCCAAGTCCAAGAAGCAGCCGAGGAAGTCCGCCGCGGCAGGGGGCGCCAAGAAAAGCAAGAAGCCGTCCGGTCCCAGCGTGTCCGAGCTCCTGGTCACCGCCGTGTCCGCCTCCAAGGAGCGCAGCGGGGTGTCTCTGGCCGCCCTGAAGAAGGCTCTGGCTGCCGGAGGATGCGATGTAGAGAAGAACAATAGCCGCATCAAGGTGGCCGTCAGGGCTCTGGTCACCAAGGGGACCCTCACCCAGGTGAAGGGCAGCGGCGCCTCCGGCTCCTTCAAGCTCAACAAGAAGCAGCAGGAGACCAAGGACAAGGCGGCGGCCAAGAAGAAGAAGCCGGCGGCCAAGAAACCTGCAGCTACTGCGGCCAAGAAACCCGCTAAATCCCCGAAGAAGCCCAAGAAGGCTCCGGCCAAGAGCCCGAAAAAGGCGAAGAAACCAGCCGCGGCCAAGAAAGCAGCCAAGAGCCCCAAGAAGCCGAAGGCTGCCCCCAAGAAGCCGGCCAAGAGTCCGGCTAAGAAGGCGGCCAAACCCAAGGCTGCTGCCAAGAGTCCGGCCAAGAAAGCGGCGAAAGCCAAGAAGAGCGCGGCCAAGAAGTAACCGGCGCCGCCCGCACCTCTCCCCCAAAGGCTCTTCTCAGAGCCGCCACCTCCTCCTCAGACGAGCTCCACTCCGCCCTTCTGCCCTCGTTCTCCGCTCACAGCGGGCGGGGGCTCCGGCTCCTCTGCGGGCAGGAATAGGGGGCGGGTTAACCCTGTCAGCGCCGCTCTCTTCCGTCTATCAGGTCCTCGCTGCTCGGCTGATAACCGCCCCTCACTGCGCCCCGCCCCCTGCTGGTAGTGATGCCGCCGCTGAGTGTACTATGCGTGCAGGGGGGTCGTGCGCTCTATCCCTGGACACCAGCGCAGCGATGGAGCCGCTCTTCTCCGCACAGTGAATACGGGACTGTTCTCCCCTCCTCCGGTGGGGGGCGGGAGAAGGCGGCCACTGACGGGTTAATACTGAGCAGGCTACGGGGGCGGGGCTATAGAACTAGCACCTTGGCTTTTGAAATTCCCGCTCAATTACCGTCCGGTTAGAATTCAGCGGCCGTGGACAAGCTCCGACCCCGGCTCAGCTGAATGGATGATGTGAGCCCCTCCTCTCTTGCTGTTCCGCCCCCTGGCTTAGCTGAATGAATTTAAATGAGCCCCGCCCCTCCTGCTGCTCCGCCCACCGGCTCAGCTGATTACATGGATGTGAGCCCCTCCCCTCCTGCTGCTCCGCCCACCGGCTCAGCTGATTACATGGATGTGAGCCCCTCCCCTCATGCTGCTCCGCCTCCCCATCTCCTGCTCTTCTCAGAGCCCCCACCTTCTCTAGGGCGGAGCTGCCGCATTGTGTGAATACATGGAAGCCTCATGTCCGAGGCGGATTATTCCCTCATTATAGACCACTGATCGGGAGGATGGGGGGAGTAGTGATCGTATACTCGGGAGGATGAGGGGAGTAGTGATTGGACACTGAGGATGATGGGGGGAGTAGTGATCAGACAGTGAGGAGGAGGAGGTAGTGAAGGACGAGCGGCTGGATGGGTCCACAGAGCCGGGCACTCGGGGATACACCGGTGCTATGGGGGCGGGGATAGGATTGGAGCTCAGGACATGGCGGAGAATGCGGGGACGTCTGTGACGAAGAGACGGAAGGGAAGAGCAGGAAGTCCGGGCAGACATTGCTGCTGTAGAGGGTTTGGCCGCTGAATTCTAACCGCACTGTAATTGAGCGGGAATTTCAAAAGCCAGGAGATCAGCCAATCACTGTAAAGCACTTGTCCTATAGCTCCGCCCCCAGCAGCGCTGAGTGGAGATGGCGGGGGGCAGGGAGGATGGAGGCGGTTATCGGTCACGGTCAGCGAGTCCCTGATAGACGGGGGGAGATACAGAGAGCGCTTTTAGAATAAAGGAACTGCTATTACTAATTAGAGCGCTGAAAGGGTTAACCCGCCTCCTATACTCCCGGCCTCGTCCTCATTGGCTCATGTAAACCACACCCCTACATCCCTATTGGTTTATTCGTACAATGATGTGCCCGCAAAAACTTCAATAACCAATCATCGTTCACAAGAGGCGGAGCTCATCCTATCCGCCAGTCCCAGCTGATGGGCGTGTCTTCAGGTAATAAGCCCCTCCTACATGAAGCGGGAGGTCAGTCTCTTCCCACCGCCTCCTCCTCAGACGAGCTCCACTCCGCCCTTCTGCCCTCGTTCTCCGCTCACAGAGGGCGGGGGCTCCGCTCATCTGCGGGCAGGAATAGGGGGCGTGTTAACCCTGTCAGCGCCGCTCTCTTCCGTCTATCAGGGCCTCGCTGCTCGGCTGATAACCGCCCCGCCCCCTGCTGGTAGTGATGCCGCCGCTGAGTGTACTGTGCGTGCAGGGGGGTCGTGCGCTCTATCCCTGGACACCAGCGCAGCGATGGAGCCGCTCTTCTCCGCACAGTAAATCCGGGACTGTTCTCCGGTAGGACGGTCGTGGGGAGCGGGAGAAGGCGGCCACTGACGGGTTAATACTAGTACGTTACAGTGATTGGCTGATCTCTGGATTTTGAAAATCCCGCTCAGCGGCCGTGGAGGAGCAGTCCATTACACACAGGGGACGAACCCTCTACAGCAGCAATGTCTGCCCGTACTGGCAGCAGGTCAGGAGCGGCAAGTGCCCCTGTGTGTAATGGACTGCTCCTCCACGGCCGCTGGATTCTGACCGGACTGTAATTGAGCGGGAATTTCAAAAGCCATAGATCAGCCAATCACTGTAAAGCACTTGTTCTATAGCTCCGACCCCTTCTCTCTGCGCTGGTGTCCGGGGATAGAGCGCACTGCGGGGCTCACATCATCCATCAGCAGATCACTACTGCCCTCATTCTCCTCACTGTCTGATCACTACTCCCCCATCCTTCTCTTTGGCCGATCACTACTCCCCTCATCCTCCCGAGTATACGATCACTTCTCCCCTCATCCTCCCGATCAGTGGTCTATAATGAGGGAATAATCCGCCTCGGACATGAGGCTTCCATGTATTCACACAATGCGGCAGCTCCGTCCTAGAGAAGGTGGGGGCTCTGAGAAGAGCGGGGGGCGGAGCAGCAGGAGGGGCGGGGCTCACATCCATTCATTCACTGAGCCGGGGGCGGAGCAGCAGGACGCACATCCATCCATTCAGATGAGGCAGGGGCGGAGCTTCTCCACGGCCGCTGAATTCTTACATCACATCCTAAACATTACAGCCTCCATACTAACAGCCTCTACATTATATTACAGCCTAAATATTACCAGCCTCCGTATTAATGGCCTCTACATTACAGTCTCCATGTTAAATTACCGGCCTCCACAATATATTACTGACTCCATATTACTGGCCTCTACATTACATCAGGGCCTAAACATTACATTACAGCCTCCATATTACACCACCGCCTCCATATTATATGACAGCCTCCATATTACTAGCCTCTACATTACAGCCTCCATACTACCAGCCTCCACATTACATTATATTACAGCCTCCATATTACTAGCCTCTACATTACAGCCTCCAAACTACCAGCCTCCACATTACATTATATTACAGCCTCCATACTACCAGCCTCCACATTACATCACAGCCATATTACCAGCCTCTGCATTACATTACCAGCCTCCACATTATATTGCAGACTCCATATTACCGTCCTCTACATTACAGCCTAAACATTATGTTACAACCTACATATATTCAGTCTCCAGATTACATTACAGCCTCCATATAACTAGCCTCTACATTACAGCCTCCATATTAGCGGCCTCTACATTACATCACAGCTTAAACGTTGTTACAGCCTCCATATTAATTGACAGCCTCCGTATTACCAGCCTCTACATTACAGCCTCCCTACTACCAGCCTCCATTTTGCATTATCAATCTCAACATTATATTACAGCCTTCATATTTTCAGCCTCTACATTACATTATAGCTTATGTTACAACCTACATATATTCAGTCTCCAGATTACATTACAGCCTCCATATAACTAGCCTCTACATTACAGCCTCCATATTATATTACAGCCTCCATATTAGCGGCCTCTACATTACATCACAGCTTAAACATTGTTACAGCCTCCATATTAATTGACAGCCTCCGTATTACCAGCCTCTACATTACAGCCTCCCTACTACCAGCCTCCATTTTGTATTATCAATCTCAACATTATATTACAGCCTTCATATTTTCAGCCTCTACATTACATTATAGCCTCCATATTATATTGCAGCCTTCATATTACCAGCCTCTGCATTACAGCCTCCAAATTATATTACAGACTCCGTATTACCGGCCTCTACATTACATCACAGCTTAAACATTATGTTACAGCCTCCATATTTTCAGCCTCCACATTACAAGCCTGTAAATTACATTATATCCTCCGCATTATATTAAAGCCTCTATATTATCAACCTCAACATTATATCACAGCCTTCATATTTACAGCCTCCACATTACATAATAGCCTCAATATTACATTGCAGCCTCCATATTATATTACCACTACTCCCCTTATCCTCCCCAGTGCCCAATCACCACTCCCCTCATTAATAGCAGATCACTACTTCCCTCATTCTCCTCACTGGCTGACCACTACTCCCCTCATCATCCTCAGTACCATATAACTACTTCCCTCATTCTCCTTATTGCCCAATCACTACTCCCCTCATCCTCCTCTCTGGCAGATCACTACTCCCCTCATCCTCCTCAATAGCATATAACTACTCCCCTCATCCTCCTCTCTGGCAGATCACTGCTCCCCTTATACACTTCAGCTGAGCTCTGCTCCCGCTATGAATGGCTGCGGATCAGCGAGCTGTGCGGCTGCTCAGTGCAGGGCGGGAGGACGAGGCTCCGCTCCTACGGGCACATAACGGCTGCGGGGTCCAGAGCTCTGCTCCTATTGGCTGGGAGAGCTCAGGATCTCGTCGCTCATTTGAATTTCCCGCCTATAGTCCACAACTGCAAATGAGCTGCTGATCTACAGGAGGAGCCGGTCATGTGACCTGTACCCGCGTCATAAGCCACGCCCAGCGCCGCTCATTGGCTTCTCCACGAGTCTTGTCTCCGTTGGAGGCTTCTAATCCACCCAATGAGCGGCGCTGGGGGCGGAGCAGCAGCCTATAAAGGCGGCAGGAGGCGACTCCTCCGGATCACACACATCAGAGTCTTCCTTGCTGTAGAGAACGATGTCTGGACGCGGCAAACAAGGAGGCAAAGTCCGGGCTAAGGCCAAGACCCGCTCCTCCCGGGCAGGGCTCCAGTTCCCGGTCGGCCGAGTGCACAGGCTCCTCCGCAAGGGCAACTACGCCCAGAGGGTGGGCGCCGGCGCTCCCGTCTACTTGGCCGCTGTGCTCGAGTATCTCACCGCCGAGATCCTGGAGCTGGCCGGCAATGCCGCCCGCGACAACAAGAAGACCCGCATCATCCCCCGCCACCTGCAGCTGGCCGTGCGCAACGACGAGGAGCTCAACAAGCTGCTGGGCGGCGTCACCATCGCCCAGGGAGGCGTCCTGCCCAACATCCAGGCCGTGCTGCTGCCCAAGAAGACCGAGAGCACCAAGTCGGCCAAGAGCAAGTGAGCCCGGAACCAAAGGCTCTTCTAAGAGCCCCCCACATGCTCTGTACGACTGAGCTGGCGATGCCGCTGATCTCCGCTGTGGAGGGGGCGTCACACAGGGGCACTTACCGCTCCTGACCTGCTGCCAGTACGGGCAGACATTGCTGCTGTGGAGGGTTCGTCCCTGTGTGTAATGGACTGCTCCTCCACGGCCGCTGGATTCTGACCGGACTGTAATTGAGCGGGAATTTCAAAAGCCAGAGATCAGCCAATCACTGCAAAGCACTTGTCCTATAGCTCCGCCCCTTCTCCTGCTCTGCGCTGATTGCCCAACTGCTCTCTGGCCGATCATTACTCCCCCCATCCTCCTCCCTGTCTGATCACTACTCCCCCCATTCTCCCCACTGTCTGATCACTACTCCCCCCATCCTCCTCAGTGTCTGATCACTACTCCCCCCATCCTCCTCACTGTCTGATCACTACTCCCCCCATCCTCCTCACTGTCTGATCACTACTCCCCTCATCCTCCTCACTTGTCTGATCACTACTCCCCCCATCCTTCTCTTTGGCCGATCACTACTCCCCTCATCCTCCCGAGTATACGATCACTACTCCCCCCATCCTCCCGATCAGTGGTCTATAATGAGGGAATAATCCGCCTCGGACATGAGGCTTCCATGTATTCACACAATGCGGCAGCTCCGGCCTAGAGAAGGTGGGGGCTCTGAGAAGAGAGGGGGCGGAGCAGCAGGAGGGGCGGGGCTCACATCTATTCATTCATTCACTGAGCCGGGGGGCGGAACAGCAGGAGGGGCGGGGCTCACATCCATCCAGATGAGCCGGGGGCGGAGCTTGTCTACGGCTGCTGAATTCTAACCAGATGGTAATTGAGCGGGAATTTCAAAAGCCATGGTACTAGTTCTATAGCCCCGCCCCCATAGCCTGCTCAGTATTAACCCGTCAGTGGCCGCCTTCTCCCGCCCCCCACCGGAGGAGGGGAGAACAGTCCCGTATTCACTGTGCGGAGAAGAGCGGCTCCATCGCTGCGCTGGTGTCCAGGGATAGAGCGCACGACCCCCCTGCACGCACAGTACACTCAGCGGCGGCATCACTACCAGCAGGGGGCGGGGCGGTTATCAGCCGAGCAGCGAGGCCCTGATAGACTGAAGAGAGCTGCTAGCCCCGCCCCCGGCTTATCTAAATGGATGGATGTGAGCACCACCCCTCCTGCTCAGCTGAATGAATGTGAGCCCCTCCCTTCTTGCTGCTCGGCCCCCCGGCTCTGCTGAATAGATGGATGGATGTGAGCCCCGCCCCTCCCTTCTTGCTGCTCCGCCCCCCGGCTCTGCTGAATGGATGTATGTGAGCCCCGCCTTTCTTTTTGCCCCGCCCTCGGCTTAGCTGAATGGATGTATGTGAGCCACGCCTCTCCTGTTGCTCTGCTGAATGGATGGATGTGAGCCCCGCCTCTCTATTTGCTCCGCCCCCGGCTCAGCTGGATGGATGTATGTGAGCCCCGCCCCTCTATTTGCTCCGCCCCCGGCTCAGCTGGATGGATGTGAGGCTGCCAATTAGGAGCAGTGGAGACACCACGTGACCCTCTCCTCCAGTAGATCGGCGCGCAGTCAGCAGCAGCTCATTTGCATGGCCCGTGTATAAATACCGCCGCGTTGGCAGTAGGAGAACAGACGAGATTTTGTCCTCAGTCAGAATGCCCGAGCCAGCCAAGTCCGCCCCAGCGCCCAAGAAGGGCTCCAAGAAAGCCGTCACCAAGGTTCAGAAGAAGGACGGCAAGAAGCGGAGGAAGAGCAGGAAGGAGAGCTATGCCATCTATGTCTACAAGGTGCTGAAGCAGGTCCACCCCGACACCGGCATCTCCTCCAAGGCCATGGGCATCATGAACTCCTTCGTCAACGACATCTTCGAGCGCATCGCAGGGGAAGCCTCCCGCCTGGCTCACTACAACAAGCGCTCCACCATCACCTCCCGGGAGATCCAGACCGCCGTGCGCCTGCTGCTGCCCGGAGAGCTGGCCAAGCACGCCGTCTCCGAGGGCACCAAGGCCGTCACCAAGTACACCAGCGCCAAGTGAGCGCCGCCCCCGCTCTCCGGACCCAAAGGCTCTTCTCAGAGCCCCCACCCTGTCTCCAGCGGAGCTGCTCCCGGGTCTCCCCGTTCTCACAGTGGCTGCGGTTTTCCTCCCTGTCAGCTAGATGAGATGCGGTAACGCTATCGGAAGTTACACTACAAGCTCCCCTCCTCCTCCTCCTCCATGCCCGATCACTACTCCCATCATCCTCCTCAGTGTGGCGCTCCCTGGAGAGAGGCTGTGCGGCCGCTCAGTGCAGGAGGACGAGGCTCCTACGGGCACATAACGGCTGCGGGGTCCAGAGCTCTGCTATTGGCTGGGAGAGCTCAGGATCTCGTCACTCATTTGAATTTCCCGCCTATAGTTGAGCTGCTGATTTACAGGAGGAGCCGGTCATGTGACCTGTACCAGCGCCGCTCATTGGCGGGACGGATTAACCCCTCAGTCTCCGAGCACAGCTCGTCTCTTAGCTGCGGTGGAGAACACCCGGGGCTCGGGATTTACACAGATTATTGGGGGGGTTTCTGTAATGTAGACCTCCAGCTGTACTGAGCACAGAGCGCCGCTGATCTCCTGATGTGCGGGCGGTGTTAACCCCTCAGTGGAATTGTAGCTCCTCCCCGGGAAGATGTGGGCGGCTCTGAGAAGAGCCTTTGCAGCGTACTCAAGTTGTGTTTGTAAATGTCCCTGGGTGTTGTAGTGCAATAGACACTGACCTGAGACGGCTGACTCTCTGCAAGGGCAGGTGATGATAGGAAAAGTTCGTGACACCAGTGCCAATTAAACGGTGGCACGCCGTTTGCTGATAGCAGGAATAACTGAGGAACACGTGAGGTTAAAGCAGAACTCCAACTTTAGTAGTTATCATGAATTTAGGGACAATCACGGAAACGCAGTTCCTTTGCATACAGTCGATCTTTCAATACGGTTGATGCAGGCAATACAATTACAGCAAGGTGATTTCAGAGTGTTTAACTCAGGACTTGCAGTACAGGCCGTTTGCACTCTATTCCTGACTGATCCTGGAACATAGAAACTCTTCTCCAAGGTCCAATGCCCTAGCTCTGGCGTATATCCTTGGGTTTTATTCTATTAAAGTACCTCCTCTGTGGACTTAAGTACCTCTTGCTTTCTTTGGCTTGCCTCTGTCCCTCTCAGCTTCCTCAGGCTCTAGAAACTTCTGAACTCTGATTTTCCTGCTTCTGCATATATAAATTCAGGAGGGGAACCTTCTCCTTGAATCTGGAACCCGGTTACAGGGACTACAATACCCTCTCCTGGTCCGCAGGCTTCAGGCCTGGACTTGTCTCTGACATAGTCTAAGCTCCAGCTTCAGACTACAGGCTGCAGCTTTAGACAGACACTTTAGACTAGACTGACTTTCCCTTCCCTGACTGGGCCTTATATAAACTAGGGCTCCCTAGCTCCCTCTAGTGACCAAGAGCTGGAATGACACCACTAGCAGGCCTGTACATGCAAGTTTCACAGTAACAGGGAAATACATAGCATTACATTACATGACATTTTATAAAGATGACATATACAAACTTCCCCATAAATAAGGAGGGACGACAGCACACCAAGTGACCTTTTGTAGTGACGGGCATTACAGTCCCCGTACACTACAATAGCAGAGAATCATGCTTCACGTCAACCACCACTGGAACAGGCCACTGTCACATATTTAGGCCCAGGCACCCAGGCAGAGGAGAGAGGTCCCGTAACAGAGAATCTGGCCATATGTCAGCACAGAATCAGTCTTCATGTCATAGCAGAGAATCAGGCTTCACATCACCCACCACTGGAACAGGCCACTGTCACACATTTAGGCCCCGGCACCCAGACAGAGGAGAGCGGTCCCGTAACAGAGAATCTGGCCTTATGTCAGCACAGAATCTGTATTCATGTCATAGCAGAGAATCAGGCTTCACGTCACCCACCACTGGAACAGGCCACTGTCACACATTTAGGCCCCGGCACCCAGGCAGAGGAGAGAGGTCCCGTAACAGAGAATCTGGCCTTATGTCAGCACAGAATCTGTCTTCATGTCATAGCAGAGAATCAGGCTTCACGTCACCCACCACTGGAACAGGCCACTGTCACACATTTAGGCCCAGGCACCCAGACAGAGGAGAGAGGTCCCATAACAGAGAATCTGGCCTTATGTCAGCGCAGAATCTGTATTCATGTCATAGCAGAGAATCAGGCTTCACGTCACCCACCACTGGAACAGGCCACTGTCACACATTTAGGCCCCGGCACCCAGGCAGAGGAGAGAGGTCCCGTAACAGAGAATCTGGCCTTATGTCAGCACAGAATCTGTCTTCATGTCATAGCAGAGAATCAGGCTTCACGTCACCCACCACTGGAACAGGCCACTGTCACACATTTAGGCCCAGGCACCCAGACAGAGGAGAGAGGTCCTGTAACAGAGAATCTGGCCTTATGTCAGCACAGAATCAGCCTTCATGTCATAGCAGAGAATCAAGCTTCACGTCACCCACCACTGGAACAGGCCACTGTCACATATTTAGGCCCCGGCACCCAGACAGAGGAGAGAGGTCCCGTAACAGAGAATCTGGCTTCATGTCAGCGCAGAATCAGTCTTCATGTCATAGCAGAGAATCAGGCTTCACGTCACCCACCACTGGAACAGGCCACTGTCACACATTTAGGCCCCGGCACCCAGGCAGAGGAGAGGTTCATTCAACTTTGGGTTGCCCTGCAATATAATGGTATAATGAAAATAAAAATAGGATTGAATGAGGAAGTGCCCTGGAGTAGAATAATATATGGTTAAGGGGAGGTAGTTAATGTCTAATCTGCACAAGGGATGGACAGGTCCTGTGGGATCCATGCCTGGTACATTTTTATGAACGTCAGCTTGTCCACATTGGCTGTAGACAGGCGGCTGCGTTTGTCTGTAATGACGCCCCCTGCCGTGCTGAATACACGTTCAGACAAAACGCTGGCCGCCGGGCAGGCCAGCACCTCCAAGGCATAAAAGGCTAGCTCTGGCCACGTGGACAATTTGGAGACCCAGAAGTTGAATGGGGCCGAACCATCAGTCAGTACGTGGAGGGGTGTGCACAGGTACTGTTCCACCATGTTAGTGAAATGTTGCCTCCTGCTAACACGTTCCGTATCAGGTGGTAGTGCAGTTAGCTGTGGCGTGGTGACAAAACTTTTCCACATCTCTGCCATGCCATGCCAGTCGATCTTTCAATACGGTTGATGCAGGCAATACAGTTACAGCAAGGTGATTTCAGAGTGTTTAACTCAGGACTTGCAGTACAGGAGCTTGCACTCTATTCCTGACTGATCCTGGAACATAGAAACTCTTCTCCAAGGCCCGATGCCCTAATTCTGGCGTATATCCTTGGTTTTATTCTATTAAAGTACCTCCTCTGTGGACTTAAGTATCTCTTGCTTTCCTTGGCTTGCCTCTGTCCCTCTCAGCTTCCTCAGGCTCTTGAAATGAGGTATTCCTGCTTCTGCAGATGGGATCTCAGGAGGGGAACCTTCTCCTTGGATTTGGAACCCGGTTACAGGGACTGCAATACCCTCTCCTGGTCCGCAGGCTTCAGGCCTGGACTTGTCTCTGACATAGTCTAAACTCCAACTCCTGTAGACTGACTTTAGACTAGACTATGAACCTCAGACTCCTTAGACTCACTTTCCCTTCCTTGACTGGGCCTTATATAAACTAGGGCTCCCTAGCTCCCTCTAATGACTAAGAGCTGGAATGACACCCCTAGCAGGCCTGTACATGCAAGTTTCACAGTAACAGGGAAATACATAACATTACATTTTATAAAGATGACATATACCAACTTCCCCATAAGTAAGGGGATACGACAGCACAGCAAGTGACCCTTTTGTAGTGACGGGCATTACCGTCCCCGTACAAAACACCTTTGTGCTGTGAGGACGGAGGCGGCAGCATTAACCCCCGAAGCCGTAGAGAGTGCGGCCCTGGCGCTTGAGCGCGTAGACCACGTCCATGGCGGTGACGGTCTTCCTCTTGGCGTGCTCGGTGTAGGTGACGGCGTCCCGGATGACGTTCTCCAGGAAGACTTTCAGCACCCCGCGAGTCTCCTCATAGATGAGGCCGGAGATGCGCTTGACGCCTCCCCTGCGAGCTAGGCGGCGGATGGCAGGCTTGGTGATGCCCTGGATGTTATCACGGAGCACCTTCCTGTGCCGCTTGGCGCCGCCTTTCCCGAGCCCTTTCCCTCCTTTACCGCGACCAGACATCTTCTAGGTGTGAGGAGCAGAGAGCAGTGACTGCTCAGCCCAGAGCCCTCCTTTATATGGAGCATGGGCGGACCTGAAAGAGAACTGGGGGCGGGGCTGTTCCTGAACTCCAGGCCCCGCCCTCCAGCTCTGATTGGCTGAGCTCAGAAGTGCTGGTGGTTTTCATTTTCCAGCCTCCATGTTACCAGCCTGTAAATTACATCATATCCTTCGCATTAAAATAAAGTCTCTATATTATATTATCAACCTCAACATTATATTACAGCCTCCATACTACCAGCCTCCACATTCTATTACAGCCTCTGCATTATAGCCTCCACCTTATATTACAGCCTCCATATTACATCTATGTTTCTATTACAGCCTCCATATTACCAGCCTCTACATTACATTACAGCCTCCATACTACCAGCCTCTACATTACATTACCAGGCTCCACATAATATCACAGCCTCCACATTACATTACAGCCTACATATAATATTACAGCCTCCACATTATATTCCAGCCTACACATGATATTACAGCCTCCATATTATATTACAGCTTCCACAATATATTACAGCCTCCATATTATATTATCAACCTCAACATTATATTGCAGCCTCCATATTTAAAGCCTCCACATTACATTATAGTCTCCACATTACATCACAGCCTCTATATTATCATCCTCAACATTATATTACAGTCTCCATATTTACAGCATCTACATTATATTACAGCCTCCATATTAATAGCCTCCATATTATATTATCAACCTCAACAACATATTACAGCCTCTACATTACATTATAGCCTCCACATTATATTACAGCATAAAAATTACCAGCCTCCACATTACATTACAGCCTCCATGTTACATTACCGGCCTCCACATTATATTACAGCCTCCGTATTACCATCCTCTACATTACAGTCTCCGTGTTACATTACCAGCCTCCACATTATATTACAGACTCCATATTACCGTCCTCTACATTACATCACATCCTAAACATTACATTACAGCCTCCATACTAACAGCCTCCACATTACATCACAGCCTCTACATTATATTACAGCCTTCATATTACCAGCTTCTGCATTACATTACAGCCCTCAAATTATATTACAGCCTCCATATTACCAGCCTCCATATTATATTATCAACCTCAACAACATATTACAGCCTCTACATTAGATTATAGCCTCCACATTATTTTACAGCCTAAATATTACCAGCCTCCATGTTATATTACAGCCTCCGTATTAATGGCCTCTACATTACAGTCTCCATGTTAAATTACCGGCCTCCACATTATATTACAGACTCCATATTACCGGCCTCTACATTACATCACGGCCTAAACATTACATCACAGCCTCCACATTATATGACAGCCTCCATACTACCAGCCTCCACATTACATCACAGCCTTAATATTACCAGCCTCTGCATTACATTACAGACTCCAAATTATATTACAGCCTCCACATTACATTACAGCCTCCACATTATATTGCAGACTTCATATTACCGTCCTCTACATTACATCACAGCCTTAACATAACTATAACTAGCCTCTAGTAGAGGCTATAACTAGCCTCTACATTACATTACAGCCTCCATACTACCAGCTTCCACATTACATTACAGCCTCTATATTTCATTACTGGCCTACACATTATATTACAGCTTCCATATTACCGGCCTCCACATTACAGTCTCCATATTATATTACATTACTGGCCTCCACATTATATTACAGCCTCTGTATTACCGGCCTCTACATCACAGCTTAAACATTATGTTACAGCCTCCATATTTTCAGCCTCCACATTAATTGACAACCTCCATATTACCAGCCTGTAAATTACATTATATCCTCTGCATTATATTAACGCCTCTATATTATATTAACCTCAACATTATATTACAGCCTCCATACTACCAGCCTCCACATTCTATTACAGCCTCCACATTACATTATAGCCTCCACATGATATGACAGACTTCATACTATATTACAGCCTCCACATAATATTACAGCGTCCACATTACATTACAGCCTCCACATTATAATTACAGCCTCAATATTATATTACAGCCTTTATATTATATTACAGCCTCCACATAATATTACAGACTCCATATTACCAGGCCCCACAATATATTAAAGCCTTCACATTACCAGCCTCCACATTATTACAGCCTCCACAATATATTACAGCCTCCATATTATCAGGCTCCACATGATATTACAGCCTCCACAAGATATTACAGCCTCCATATTACCAGGCTTCACAAGATATTAAAGCCTCCCTATTACCAGGCTCCACATTACATTATAGCCTCCATATTATATTACAGCCTTCACATTACATTACAGCCTCCAAATTATATTACAGCCTCCACATTACATTATAGCCTCCATGTTATATTATAGTTTCCACATTACATTATAGCCTCCATATTATATTACAGCCTCCACATTACAGCCTCCATATTATATTACTGCTTCCACATTATATTACAGCCTCCAAATTTCATTACATCCTCCACATTACATTATAGCCTCCATATTATATTACAGCCTACACGTTATATTACAGCCTCCACATTACATTACGGCCTCCATATTATATTAAAGCATCCACATTACATTATAGCCTCCATATTATATTACAGCCTCCACATTACATTATAGCCTCCATATTATATTACAGCCTCCATATTACATTATAGCCTTCATATTATTTTATAGCCTCCACATTATATTACAGCCTCCACTTTACATTATAGCCTCCATATTACCAGGCTCCACATTATATTACAGCCTCCATATTACCAGGCTCCACATTATATTACAGCCTCCTTATTACCAGGCTCCACATTATATTACAGCCTCCACATTACATTATAGCCTCCATATTATATTACAGCCTCCACATTACATTATAGCCTCCACATTATATTACAGCCTCCACTTTACATTATAGCCTCCATATTATATTACAGCTTCCACATTATATTACAGCCTCCATATTACCAGGCTCCACATTATATTACAGCCTCTATATTACCAGGCTCCACATTTTATTACAGCCTCCATACTACCAGGCTCCACATTATATTACAGCCTCCACATTAAATTACAACCTCCATATTATATTACAGCTTCCACATTATATTACAGCCTCCATATTACTAGGCTCCACATTACATTATAGCCTCCATATTACCAGGCTTCACATTATATCACAGCCTTCATATTACCAGGCTCCACATTATATTACAGCCTCCTTATTACCAGGCTCCACATTATATTACAGCCTCCATATTATATTACAGCCTCCATATTATATTACAGCCTCCACATTATATTACAGCCTTCACATTATATTACAGCCTCCACATTATATTACAGCCTCCACATTATATTACAGCCTCCATATTATATTATAGCCTTCACATTACATTATAGCCTCCATATTATATTACAGCCTCCATATTATATTACAGCCTCCACATTATATTACAGCCTTCACATTATATTACAGCCTTCACATTATATTACAGCCTCCATATTATATTATAGCCTTCACATTACATTATAGCCTCCATATTATATTACAGCCTCCACATTACAGCCTCCATATTACCAGTCTCCACATGATATTACAGCCTCCACATTATATTACAGCCTACAGATTTCAGCCTTCACACTATAGTACAGCCTCCATATTACCAGGCGGTCCTCATTAAGGTCTTACTGGGGGGGCTGTTGTGTGTGTGGGGGGAAGGGGGGGGGGATAGAAGAATCACCAGCATCACATGCATCAACTTCCGTCTATAATGAGCAGCTTTCTTCAGCCGCCCTCTGAAGAAACCACCCAGCTCCAGCAGCAGGACATCCAGCAGAACCTGAACCAGCAGGCGGTGACATACTTGGACTGCACCCTGTAACCCATGATCCAAGATCTCCTGGACTTCTGGGCATGCAAACTTGATGTGTGGCCCCAACTGGGCGAGTTTTCCATGGACATGCTTTCCTGCCCGGCCAGAGCGGGTGCTCGGTGCGGCGGGGGGCACAGATACCCCTGAGAGAACTCGCCTTTCCTTCCAAAATGTTTAGTGACAAATAGAGTTGAGCGGGAACCTGGATGTTCGAGTTCGGCCGAACTTCACAAAAAAGTTTGAGTTCGGGACCCGAACTTGACCCGAACCCAAACCCCATTGAAGTCAATCCCCCCAGCCACGCACCAGTGATGGCCATGAGCTGGTCTGGGTGCCACCCTGCTGTGAACATGGTTCCTCCTCCTCCATCTCCTCCTCCTCCACCTCCTCATCCTCCAGAACTGTGCCCTGGCTGGACAATTGTGTACCTTGTGTTTGTGGGTGCAGGAACCCACCCTCGGAGGCACTTGGGAATGACTTGCTGGAAACCCTACGAAATGATCCCTCTTCCTTCTCCTCCTGTGCCACATCCTCTTCCATCATCGCCTGCAGCGTTTTTTCAAGGAGGCATAGAAGTGGGAGAGTAACGCTGAGAACGGCGTTATCGGCACTGGCCATGTTGGTGGAGTACTCGAAACAGCGCAACAAGGAACACAGGTCTCGCATGGAGGCTCAGTCATTGGTGGTGAAGTGTTGCTGTTCCGCAGAGCGTCTCACCCGTGCGTGCTGCAGCTGAAACTCCACTATGGCCTGCTGCTGCTCGCACAGTCTGTCCAGCATGTGCAAGGTGGAGTTCCACCTGGTGGGCACGTCGCATATGAGGCGATGAGCGGGAATGCCGAAGTTACGCTGCAGCGCTGACAGGCGAGCAGCAGCAGGGTGAGAACGCCGAAAGCGCGCACAGACGGCCCGCACTTTATGCAGCAGCTCTGACATGTCGGGGTAATGTTTAAGGAATCTCTGCACCACTAAATTCAGCACATGCGCCAGGCAAGGGATGTGCGTCAAACCGGCTAGTCCCAGAGCTGCTACGAGATTTCGCCCATTATCGCACACCACCAGGCCGGGCTTGAGGCTGACTGGCAACAACCACTCATCGGTCTGTTGTTCAAGGCCCGTCCACAGCTCCTGCGCGGTGTGGGGTTTGTCCCCCAAACAGATACGTTATAACACTGCCTGCTGTCGTTTACCCCTGGCTGTGCTGAAGTTGGTGGTGAAGGGGTTACGCTGACCGGATGAGGAGCCGGTAGAGGATGAGGAAGCGGAGTAGGAGGAGGAAACAACAGGAGGCAAACTGAAGCGCCCTGCAATCCTCGGTGGTGGAAGGAAGTGCGCCAAACAGCTCTCCGCCTCAGGCCCAGCCGCCACTGCATTTACCCAGTGTGCTGTTATGGAGATATAGCGGCCCTGACCGTGCTTACTGGTCCACGTATCCGTAGTCAGGTGCACCTTGCCACAGATGGCGTTGCGCAGTGCACACCTGATTTTGTCCCCCACTTGGTTGTGCAGGGAAGGGATGGCTCTCCTGGAAAAGTAGTGGCGGCTGGGCACCACGTACTGTGGGACAGCCACCGCCATAAGGCCTTTAAAACTCTCCGTCTCCACCAGACGGAATGACAGCATTTCAAAGGCCAGTAATTTAGAAATGCTGGCATTCAGGGCCAGGGATGGCGGGTGGGTAGGGGGGTACTTCCTCTTCCTCTCCAGCGTTTGGGAGATAGAGAGCTGAACGCTTCCGTGGGACATTGTGGAGATGCTTGGTGACCCAGGTGGTGGTGTTGCTGGCAGATCCTCTGCGGGGTGGCAGGTGGCACTGTCACTCCAGAGGTGGATGAAGAGGCCACGACTGCAGCAGAAGAGGAAGCAGGAGGAGCCAGAGACCTTTCTTGGTTTTTGAGGTGTCTTCTCCACTGCAGCTCGTGCTTTGCACTTAGATGCCTGGTCATGCAGGTTGTGCTCAGGTGGAGAACGTTTATGCTTCGCTTCAGGCTCTGATTGCACAGCGTGCAAACCACTCGTGTCTTCTCGTCAGCACATTGTCTGAAGAACCGCCACGTCAGGGAACTCCTTGGAGCTGGCTTTGGTGTGCTCGGTCCCTTGCTGCGGTGGGCAGTAGCAGGCGTACTGTCTAGGTCTGGAGGATGAGGAGAAGGATCCCCGTTCACAGCAGGGTGGCACCCAAATCAGATCACGGGCATCACTGGAGTGTTCTGCAGTGAACATTTTACAATTTTTGACATGAATAAACCCCTGCTCTGCATAGGTGACAGGGACTTACATTTCTAAACTTCGTCTTTAATTGTCCCTTTCATTCGATCCTTCTGCTTTAATAGCTTCTCCCACATTTCCGCTTCATCCCATTGCAGCCATTGACCTCCCTTGGATGTGGTCTCTCTTTCTCACGCTCCCTCTCCGGCCTGGAACCCTGATTCGCCGCTAACCGCTATCACCATGGTAGGCACAGAAAAGAACATGGAGACTTGATAGAGCAGATATCCAAATGGATGGTGAACATCACGGGGACGTGCAACATGGTGGAGCAGTAAGTGTGCACACGCCTACATGAACTGACTGACAGGGGTCAGCCCCTGCAACTTCTGGGTCTCCAAATTGGGCACATGGCCTGAGCTTGCCCTTTACCCCTTGGAGGTGCTGGCCTGCCCTGCAGCCGGTGTATTGTCTGAACGTGTGCTTAGCACGGCTGGAGGGCGTTATCACAGGTTATATTTCCCAATGTTTTGGGGTGTACCCTAATTGAAAAAATATATAAATAAATTTAAAACCAAAAAGCAGTGTAGGCTACCTCCTCCTCCTCCACCGCCGCTTCCACCTACACCGCCACATCCACCGCCTCCTCAACCTCCTACTCCATATGGACCTCGTCCTCCTAGATCAAGATTATTAGTTTTAATGTTTATGTATTTTATGTTATTTAAAGTCATTTCCCTATCCACATTTGTTTGCAGCGCACTTGCCATGCTCTTAACCACATTTTTATGCCATTTTAAGCCCTCTAGCCCTTTCCATGACATTTTTACAGCCATCCTGTTCCTTGTTCCTGTGGTGGTTACGGTGTCGAGCGGAGTGCTTGGAGCCCTCGGGAAGCACTAGGAGCACCCATCAACGGAGGTACCCAGTCGGGGTGCCAGGAGATCCGTTACAGTGGTGGCGGCAGTGGGATGGTGTCCTAGTGCGAGGAGGAGCAGCTCGGAGACACAGTTCGTGGAGTATATGGAGGGCAATGCTAGTATCCGTACAGCGCCCCTGGATACAGCAGGATGGAATCAGCTAGTCTTCGGACAGTGTTCCATGGCGAGGAGGCGGCCGCGGACTACAGGGATGCAGACAGAAAGGAAGTCTGGTATGATGTCCTGGAAAATGCCCAGTGGCGGCGAGGTGAGAGTCTCCTCAGTTATGATCAGCGGCTACAGAAGCGTGTGGCGATGCGGATGGGTCTCTTGGGAGAGCACCCCCTGGATGACTGGGTAACAGAGCTCCAGAGCCTGGTATGTAAGGAGCTTTGGCTAGAGGACGCTTACCGGGCCCTAAGGTGGCATGTCATTCAACATCCCCCCTGGACGGCCGAGCACGACTTACCTGAAGGGAAGGATTAGGATGGACCTGGGTTACTATGAGAGGCCTTGGAGGAGGACATTGATCTCGGCAGCATGGAGGAGTCTAGGTTTTGGGACATCTATGACTACTGGATGGGCATGCATGTTTATGCTGGCGGATGGGAGGTGAGCAAAGACATGACCCACCTGGTAACAAGGGAGTGGGAGCTGGAGCAGACCTACCAACACCTGCTCAGCTCCGTTCATCCCCAACCTACTCGACAAGCAGAGCCAGATCTGCCCCCCTACAACTGGAAAGACTTGACGGCGATACCCCCTGCTTTCCTACCAACTCCCATAGTAGGGAACTTCATCGACTGGTTCTGGGAAGACCTCCCGACGGCAGGTAGAGATGGGACCGAAGTCTCTTCACCGGCCCTACAGGGATGCTGGGCAGCCGGCCCAGATCCCCAACTACAGCCAGCGTTACCCAGAGTCCAGACAGTCGGTCTGACTCCCCATCGGCAGCTTACTGTCACGGCGGGGAGCGGGGAAAACCCCCCATCGTGCAATGGAAGTGGCTGCAAAGCAAGATAGCAGGGCACAAGGAGCTGGTCACCACCTAAAGTAACCCTGAGCTCTCCATGGACTCCTAGCGAATGAGCCGCCTCAGATGTTAAGGAGGCTCATGCTCACGAACCTAGGACCCTACTATCCCTGTAATGCCCTAGGCCAAACGACAGGGCAGAGACCACCCATTCATCCTACACCACGGATGAAAAGGTGTCTCCAGAGACCCAGTGGCAGACAGGAAGCAAGACCATGGGATAAACAGTACGGCAGGTAAGTTACACAGCAACATAACTATGCAATCCACACTTACCTGCCATAGCCAAGATGGAATGAGGCTCCAGGCTGGGAAACCCACAGTCTTGTCTTCGCTTAAACCCCTCCGGGAAAGCACGCCCCTTGCGGAGCCCAGACACCACCAGAAAACCTCCATACACCAACCACACCAATACAACATACACCAGGTGGGGGAGGAAAACAGAGACAAATCGGAGGGGACACACAGCCATGGCAAGGAATCAATATAATAAATAAGGGTGACTCACACAGACACAAAGACATACCGCCAGGGAGCAGAGCTCTTACTCAGGCAGACAACTAAATAAGACTGACCACAGGCTCCAAAACACCATCATATAAAGAGGCCTGAGGTCACACCCACCACACCTAGCAGACACACCTAAATAATCCCCGTGACCACCAAAACGGGGAATGCACCAAATAAAGGAAAGTGTACGTGCAAACAGAAAACTACACGTTGCCCCCGGCAACCAGTCTGCACGCAACAGCGTCACGGTCAACATAAATTGGCCGTGACACTTACCTTACAGGGAGAGATGACAGCCGGTCTCTCTCCCCAGCGGCAGACAGGATCACAGGGAGAGGAGATTGTCGGTCCCCCGTCCCTGCAGCAACCAGCATTACTAGAAGTGGAGATGGTCGCCCCCACTACCCAGCACCAGGCAGCGTTACCGAGAGTCGAGACAGTCGGTCTGACTCCCCAGTAGCAGTGGGTTGTAAAGGGAGAAGAGACAACCGGTCTCTCTCCCCAACCACAGGGGGACAGCACCCTTAACTCCGATGGTGCAGATGGGACCACGGTCTCTGCACCAGACCTACCAAGATGCTGGACGGCCGGTACAGATCCCCCACCAACCCCGCAGGAATGCCAGGAGGAGGAGGTAAGCGATTCCTCCTCTCCACAACCGATCTGCAACAAGGTCCTGGGGGTAGGATTCCCTGACCACATCCCAGTGGAAGAGCTGGCATCTGGGCAGAGCGCAGTCTGCCTCTGCCCTCCCCTACCCTCTTGTCCAGAGCCTGACTCCCCACAGGCTACTCCAGCGAAAGAGCTGGCACCTGGGCAGAGCGCAGTCTGCCTCTGCCCTCCCCTATCCTCTTGTCCAGAGCCAGACTCCCCACAGACTACCCCAGCGGAAGAGCTGGCATCTGGGCAGAGCGCAGTCTGCCTCTGCCCTCCCCTATCCTCTTGTCCAGAGCCTGACTCCCCACAGGCTACCCCAGCGGAAGAGCTGGCACCTGGGCAGAGCGCAGTCTGCCTCTGCCCTCCCCTATCCTCTTGTCCAGAGCCTGACTCCCCACAGACTACCCCAGCGGAAGAGCTGGCATCTGGGCAGAGCGCAGTCTGCCTCTGCCCTCCCCTATCCTCTTGTTCAGAGGCTGACTCCCCACAGGCTACCCCAGCGGAAGAGCTGGCATCTGGGCAGAGCGCAGTCTGCCTCTGCCCTCCCCTATCCTCTTGTTCAGAGGCTGACTCCCCACAGGCTAGCCTAGCTGATGCGCTGGCATCTGGGCAGAGCGCAGTCTGCCTCTGCCCTCCCCTATCCTCTTGTCCAGAGGCTGACTCCCCACAGGCTACCCCAGCGGAAGAGCTGGCACCTGGGCAGAGCGCAGTCTGCCTCTGCCCTCCCCTATCCTCTTGTCCAGAGCCAGACTCCCCACAGGCAAGTCTAGCTGATGCGCTGTCACCTGGGCAGAGCGCAGTCTGCCTCTGTCCTCCCCTATCCTCTTGTTCAGAGGCTGACTCCCCACAGGCTACCCCAGCGGAAGAGCTGGCATCTGGGCAGAGCGCAGTCGGCCTCTTCCCTCCCCTATCCTCTTGTTCAGAGGCTGACTCCCCACAGGCTAGTCTAGCTGATGCGCTGGCACCAGGGCAGAGTACCGCTGATCCCTGCCCACAAAGCAACCTCCACTCCAAGCCAGGGAGAAACACAGAGACCGGGAGTACCAGTTACTAATACAACCTTGGTGGACTCACTGGACAAAGACAGGCTACCGAATTCAACTGGTCCAGTATTTGGTTGTGGGTGGGCTGCCAGACTAACTCAGGTACCGACCGGCGTGAGGTCAAGTGTCTGGTTAGTCTTCCCTGGGAGGGGGAGATGTGTGGCAAAAATAACCTCGCCACTGGGTTTTGGAGGGGCCTCTTGCCTCAGGATTATGGCCCATATACTAACTTTGAAGGAGAATACAGACCGGCCGCACACCCTAAATCTATGGAACTGTTGTGTGCAGGAAAGCCATGCTTGCGGTCGGCCAAATGTGACTTCCATGGAATTCGGGAACCCCTGCTCGGATCTGGGTGATTTTTGGATATGTTGTTCGCCCAGATCAGAGATATCCATAGATGTATAAATTATGGGGATATGTGGGGTTTTGAGGGGTTTTCTGTGTTTTGGGAAAAATGTGTGTTTTCTGCCTGTAAATGACTAAGTTAGCCCATTGTGTTTGGTAATTATATTTTGTTGATTGTGTTACAGACAGAGGGAAGGGGCTTTTGTGTACAATTGCTGGGAAGGTTTCAATACTGTAAATGCATGTGATTGGCTAATCTATAAACTGTCACAGTCTTCTACAAGGTCCCCAGGGAGTGTCCCTTGCTGGAAGACCTGCATAAAAGGCTGAAAAATAACCCATTAAAAAGTTCCTGTTTTACATTCCCCATAGAGCCTCGTCTCATGTGTGGGGGATTGCCATACGCTGTATACTCCCCTGGCTATAACCCCTAGCTCTTGTAAGAGCTGTTCCTGGTCCTTGTTCCTGTGGTGGTTACGATGTCGAGCGGAGTGCTTGGAGCCCTCGGGGAAAAACTTCAGAAAAGTCGCGGCCCTCTTGTTCTTGAAGCCCTTCCAGGGCTTTAGTGGTGCTCCGTCAGCCTGGAAGGGGGTCTGTAACTAACTGTGGTCCATTCCACACTTCGCCCAGAACACAGTCCTGCTAGGTTACAACTATTGCCATTGCAGCGCTACACTGTCTATGGGGCATCCACTATTGGCTGCTTCCAGTGTTGCTGGCACATGGGCGATTATTGGCATTCAGTCTAAGTTCATATTCTGGATTTCATGATGCGTGAGATGAGTGGCACGACTGATATTTACCGTATTTCGCTGCCATAATGGATCCTATCCTCAGCCCTATAGTATCCTTTACAACACATTAGCTTTGGTTTAGGACCTTGGGTTGCCAGGATACGGTTGGGACGCTCTATCACATGACTCGTCATGTGATTGAGGGCGCTTGCGCGGTTTCGGGACTCCCGATCATGTGACCGCTATGTCGAATACGTGATTTCCGGGAATCTCGTTCTACAACTCGCGCATGCGCAGAGACAGACGGGAGACGCCACTCACCACACGCATACTGCCGGATGGATACTCGGCTCAGGTGCAGGGTAGGTTCCCTTACGTCCGAACCAGTGGCACAGATGGGGTATTCTGCCCCTGTGGACTGGTTAGGACAGGTGGAAGTTTTAATGAAATAATAGAAAACTGACATATACACGCCCTCCCTGCCCCCAATAAAGAGGGGAGTGACCCTCCGGACATCGTGTTTTTTTCTGTCCTGCGGACAAGACAGGACGGGTGGTTCACTCCTCCATCCCTTCGGTGGAGAGAGTGTTTTTTATTTTTTCCCCTCTGGGAGCGGGTTCCGCTCCTCCTACGCCGCCTGAGATCTAGGATTCCTTAGCTGGAGTTCAGTCTTACCTCATTCGGGGTCTGAAGCGGCGGTAGCGGCGTCCCGCATGTTCTGCTGGGCGCCGCCATCTTGCGGAAGTGACGTCAGGTGACGTCACTTCCGGTTTTTTCTCCGGCCGATCACAGTAGCGTCGGCCGGGGAGTATTTCTCTGTTTAGGGCTGTTGGGTGCCTTTATATGAGTCAGGGGTCCCTCTCTGGGTTCCAGAGGATGTTTTTTTTTTTTTTACTCAGATCTAAGGAATAGGCTTTAGAGGTTTACCCCGCCCCTTTTTGGGCGGGGCTTCCGTTTGGCGCCCAAACACCCTTTTTAAACATGGTCAGGCTCCAGGTTCAGTCTCCTGGAGCGCAGTTTTCTGTTAACCTTGAGTCGTGTGGTTGGTGCTAGAGTTGTTTGCGTGCAAACCTCTGTATTGCTGAAAAAACTTTTCCTTTATAATAGAGCTTGCTAGGATCTTCTGGGTAAAGATCCTGAAGCTTGCGGTTAAAGGTCTTTTTTTCTTGAATTATGCTTAAATTCATATCTCTTCTATTTTTCAGCCATGTCTTCTACCGGGGACGGTGAGCGAGAGCCCAGCAGGAAGTCCGCTGGCAAGAGACGTCACCTGCAGTGCCATGACTGCCAGATCGTGCTGGAGGACTCCTACGATTTTTCCCGGTGCCCACCCTGTAGGGCCAAGACACTCCCCCAGCTGGAGCCATCGGTCCACGACGTTGTCGATTGGGTAAAGGGCTATATGGAGACTAATATGAACCAGGTGAACGCCTCCATACAAGAGCTGAAGAATACCCTGGTTTCTAAACGCCACCCTCCCTCCTCCCCCCCATCGGGCGATGGAGGTATCGGGGTGTCAGGAGGCGAGAGACGGTTCAGCCTCTTCCTCCTCGGATGAGGAGGACGGGTTTTCATATTTTTTTCCGCTGGAGAAAGCCCAGCGGCTACTAAAATCCGTCCGGTCGGGGGACCAGGACGTTGATCTGGGGGAAGCCTCATCCTCTGCCTCTAGGGGGCCTAGGGCCTTTAAAGCAGATGGTTCTCTCCTGTCTCTGATGAAGACGGAATGGAGAAAGCCGGAGAAGGGTCCAGTGTTGACCAAAAGATTCAAGGCAGTGTTTCCGGTCAAAGAAGATCAAGTATCTTCCTGGGGGCCTGTCCCCATGGTGGACATGGCGATTGCAAAACTATAGAGAAGGACCCTGATCCCATCAGACGACGGGTCAAGTTTGCAAGACCCAATGGATCGGAAGGCGGATTGCGCCCTTAGGCGCGCTTATTCCTCAGCCTCGGCCTCCGCCTCGGTTGCGATTTCTTCGTCTGAAGTGGCGAATTTTCTGAAAACAATGTTCACCCAGATTCAGTCTGCCCTAGACCAGGGGGTCTCTAGGGACGACATTCTGGCCTCATGTAAGACGGCCAGCCTTGCCATAGACTTCCTGTGTGACGCAGCTCCACAACAGTTGAAGCTGGCATCTAAGTCCATGGCTCTCTCAACCGCGGGCAGGCGTCCGCTTTGGTTGAAACCTTGGAAGGCCGATACGACCTCAAAGCACAATCTTTGTGCCATGGCATATGAACCCGGCAAACTCTTTGGTGCAGAGCTTGACCAAATAATGGAAGGGCTGTGAGACAAGAAGGCCAAGTCCCTTCCCCAGCAGTCCTTTCGTGGTCGGGGCAAGGGGTTTGGTTCCAGGGCGGAACCTCAACCCAGAGCCCAGAGGAATTGGGGCTCCCGTAGAGGAGGAAAATCCTCTCGGGTTCTAGACCCCCCAAGAAGTCCTCGGCGCTCTGATTGCGGGCCTCCTCGAGGCTCTTGGTATTTAGCCGGTCTGACTGGAAATCCAAGGCTCCCTTCTCCCCACATTCCCGTAGGCGGTCGCCTACAGCACTTTCTACCTTGTTGGCAGGATCATATCCAGGACAGTTGGGTCCTGCGTGTAATTTCTCAGGGCTACCTTGTGGACTTGAGCAGTCCGCCTCCGGACAAGTTCGTCCAAACAAGGCTTCTTCCCAGCAACAAGCAAAAGATTCTAGAAAATTACGTGCTAGAATACTTCCAGAAGGGGGCCTTAGAAGAGGTTCCTCTCCAAGAGAGGGGAACAGGTATCTACTCCCCAGTTTTCCTGGTACCCAAGAATACCGGAGATTGGAGGATGATTATAGATTTGAGGTTCTTCAACCGTTTCATAAAACAAAAGAAGTTCCGTATGGAAACTATCCAGTCGGTGACCAATCTTCTTATGCCGGGAGATTTCTTGGCAACCCTAGACCTCAAGGATGCTTATCTCCATATTCCCATCCATCCTGGGTCCAGAAGATTCTTAAGGATCGCGGTAAACATCGGGAGGGGGGGGGGGGGTCCTAAAACATTTTCAGTTTCTGGCCCTCCCGTTTGGGATTTCTTCAGCCCCACACACTTTCACCAAAGTGGTGTGTGGCGGAACCCACCTCGCCACTGGGCATTGGAGAGGCCTGGCTACCCGCCTCCTGCCTACTGACTATGGCCCCTGGTGAATTGGTACGTTGAATGCAATTTGGGCATGTGGTATTTTGTATTGCTGTGTGTTGTGGACTGTATATATCTTGCCCTGGCTGTAAAGTTTGCTATGTTACAGGCATTGTTGTTCTGTGCCTCTTCTCCTCCCCCTTTTTCCTGTCCCATTGTTTCCCCAGCAAGGTGTTGTCGCAGGGACACCAGTTTAACCACCTCCCGACCGCCTAACGCACGGATGCGTCCGGAAGGTGGTTGATTCATTCCTCCTGGACGCATCCGTGCGTCACCTCGCGAGACGCGAGATTTCCTGTGAACGCGCGCACACAGGCGCGCGCGCTCACAGGAACGGAAGGTAAGCGAGTGGATCTCCAGCCTGCCAGCGGCGACCGCTGGCAGGCTGGAAATGTGATTTTTTTTTTAACCCCTAACAGGTATATTAGACGCTGTTATGATAACAGCGTCTAATATACCTGCTACCTGGTCCTCGGGTGGTCCCTTTTGTTTAGATCGACCACCAGAGGACACAGGCAGCTCAGTAAAGTAGCACCAAACACCACTACACTACACTCCCCCCTGTCACTTATTAACCCCTTATGAACCACTGATCACCGCTGATCACCCCAGATCACCCCATATAGACTCCCTGATCACCCCCTGCCATTGATCACCCCCCTGTCATTGATCACCCCCTGTAAGGCTCCATTCAGAGGTCCGTATGAATTTTACGGATCCACTGATAGATGGATCGGATCCGCAAAACACGTACGGACGTCTGAATGGAGCCTTACAGGGGAGTGATCAATGACGGAGGTGATCACCCCATATAGACTCCTTGATCACCCCCCTGTCATTGATCACCCCCTGTAAGGCTCCATTCAGACGTCCGTATGAATTTTACGGATCCACTGATAGATGGATCGGATCCGCAAAACACATACGGACGTCTGAATGGAGCCTTACAGGGGAGTGATCAATGACGGAGGTGATCACCCCCCTGTCATTGATCACCCCCTGTAAGGCTGCATTCAGATGTCCGTATGATTTTTACGGATCCACTGATACATGGATCGGATCCGCAAAACACATACGGACATCTGAATGGAGCCTTACAGGTGGGTGATCACCCCATATAGACTCCCTGATCACCCCCCTGTCATTGATCACCCCCCTGTCATTGATCACCCCCCCTGTCATTGATCACCCCCCTGTAAGGCTGCATTCAGATGTCCGTATTATTTTTACGGATCCACTAATACATGGATCGGATCCGCAAAACACATACGGACATCTGAATGGAGCCTTATAGGGGGGTGATCAATGACAGGGGGGTGATCACCCCATATAGACTCCCTGATCACCCCCCTGTCATTGATCACCCCCCTGTCATTGATCACCCCCCCCCCTGTAAGGCTCCATTCAGACATTTTTTTGGCCCAAGTTAGCGGAAATTTATTTTTTTTCTTACAAAGTCTCATATTCCACTAACTTGTGTCAAAAAATAAAATCTCACATGAACTCACCATACCCCTCACGGAATCCAAATGCGTAAAATTTTTTAGACATTTATATTCCAGACTTCTTCTCACGCTTTAGGGCCCCTAGAATGCCAGGGCAGTATAAATACCCCACATGTGACCCCATTTCGGAAAGAAGACACCACAAGGTATTCGCTGAGGGGCATATTGAGTCCATGAAAGATTGAAATTTTTGTCCCAAGTTAGCGGAAAGGGAGACTTTGTGAGAAAAAAATATATATATCAATTTCCGCTAACTTGTGCCAAAAAAAATAAAAAATCTATGAACTCGCCATGCCCCTCATTGAATACCTTGGGGTGTCTTCTTTCCAAAATGGGGTCACATGTGGGGTATTTATACTGCCCTGGCATTCTAGGGGCCCTAAAGCGTGAGAAGAAGTCTGGGATCCAAATGTCTAAAAATGCCCTCATAAAATGAATGTGGGCCCCTTTGCGCATCTAGGCTGCAAAAAAGTGTCACACATGTGGTATCGCCGTACTCAGGAGAAGTTGGGCAATGTGTTTTGGGGTGTCATTTTACATATACCCATGCTGGGTGAGATAAATATCTTGGTCAAATGCCAACTTTGAATAAAAAATGGGAAAAGTTGTCTTTTGCCGAGATATTTCTCTCACCCAGCATGAGTATATGTAAAAAGACACCCTAAAACACATTGCCCAACTTCTCCTGAATACGGCGATACCACATGTGTGACACTTTTTTGCAGCCTAGGTGGGCAAAGGGGCCCACATTCTAAAGAGCACCTTTAGGATTTCACAGGTCATTTACCTACTTACCACACATTAGGGCCCCTAGAATGCCAGGGCAGTATAACTACCCCACAAGTGACCCCATTTTGGAAAGAAGACACCCCAAGGTATTCCGTGAGGGGCATGGCGAGTTCCTAGAATTTTTTATTTTTTGTCACAAGTTAGCGGAAAATGATGATTTTTTTTTTCTTACAAAGTCTCATATTCCACTAACTTGTGACAAAAAATAAAAACTTCCATGAACTCACTATGCCCATCACAAAATACCTTGGGGTGTCTTCTTTCCAAAATGGGGTCACTTGTGGGGTAGTTATACTGCCCTGGCATTTTAGGGGCCCGAATGCGTGAGAAGTGGTTTGAAATCAAAATCTGTAAAAAATGGCCGGTGAAATCCGAAAGGTGCTCTTTGGAATGTGGGCCCCTTTGCCCACCTAGGCTGCAAAAAAGTGTCACACATCTGGTATCACCGTACTCAGGAGAAGTTGGGCAATGTGTTTTGGGGTGTCTTTTTACATATACCCATGCTGGGTGAGAGAAATATCTTGGCAAAAGACAACTTTTCCCATTTTTTTATACAAAGTTGGCATTTGACCAAGATATTTATCTCACCCAGCATGGGTATATGTAAAATAACACCCCAAAACACATTGCCCAACTTCTCCTGAGTACGGAGATACCAGATGTGTGACACTTTTTTGCAGCCTAGGTGGGCAAAGGGGCCCACATTCCAAAGAGCACCTTTCGGATTTCACCGGTCATTTTTTACACATTTTGATTTCAAACTTCTTACCACACATTTGGGCCCCTAGAATGCCAGGGCAGTATAACTACCCCACAAGTGACCCCATTTTGGAAAGAAGACACCCCAAGGTATTCGCTGATGGGCATAGTGAGTTCATGGAAGTTTTTATTTTTTGTCACAAGTTAGTGGAATATGAGACTTTGTAAAAAAAAAAAAAAAAAAAAAAAATCATCATTTTCCACTAACTTGTGACAAAAAATAAAAAATTCTAGGAACTCGCCATGCCCCTCACGGAATACCTTGGGGTGTCTTCTTTCCAAAATGGGGTCACTTGTGGGGTAGTTATACTGCCCTGGCATTCTAGTGGCCCAAATGTGTGGTAAGAAGTTTGAAATCAAAATGTGTAAAAAATGACCGGTGACCCCATTTTGGAAAGAAGACACCCCAAGGTATTCGCTGATGGGCATAGTGAGTTCATAGAAGTTTTTATTTTTTGTCACAAGTTAGTGGAATATGAGACTTTGTAAAAAACTAACTTATATAACTACCCCAAAAAATAAAAAGTTCTATGAACTCACTATGCCCATCAGCGAATACCTTAGGGTGTCTACTTTCCGAAATGGGGTCATTTGTGGGGTGTTTGTACTGTCTGGGCATTGGAGAACCTCAGGAAACATGACAGGTGCTCAGAAAGTCAGAGCTGCTTCAAAAAGCGGAAATTCACATTTTTGTACCATAGTTTGTAAACGCTATAACTTTTACCCAAACCATTTTTTTTTTACCCAAACATTTTTTTTTTATCAAAGACATGTAGAACAATAAATTTAGAGAAAAATTTATATATGGATGTCTTTTTTTGCAAAATTTTACAACTGAAAGTGAAAAATGTCATTTTTTTGCAAAAAAATCGTTAAATTTCGATTAATAACAAAAAAAGTAAAAATGTCAGCAGCAATGAAATACCACCAAATGAAAGCTCTATTAGTGAGAAGAAAAGGAGGTAAAATTCATTTGGGTGGTAAGTTGCATGACCGAGCAATAAACGGTGAAAGTAGTGTAGGTCAGAAGTGTAAAAAGTGGCCTGGTCATTAAGGGTGTTTAAGCTAAGGGGGCTGAGGTGGTTAAACCAGCTGCTCTGTCCCTCCTCAATCTCCCATCAGCCCTTTCTATTGTCTGGCCCCATCCTTCCTGGTACCATAGTCCTAGGTGCCCTATTTTATGTAAATTAGGCTGTTGGGGGGTTTAAAGTAGGTGTGCTGTGTCTAAATAAAGTCAGTTCCTGTTTTAACCCTCAAGGTGAAGTGTCGTCTCATTCTTGGGGGAGGATTTATGGTATGCTGTCCCAGTTTGACTGCTAGGAGTGTAAACCTATTCGTATGGTTTCCTATTCAACTGTCTACAGCATTCATATGCTTGAGAGGATTTATATGCTTCTTCGGTTCGGTGATTGTGGTGTCTGCCAGAGTGCCTGGAAACCTCAGGAAAACGCTAGGAGCATCCGTCAACGGAGGTACTCAGTCGGGGTGCCAGGTGATCCGTTACATGGTGGTCTCTGTGGTGGCCGCGCTAAGGCTTCAGGGCCTGAGTATAGTTCTATACCTGGACGACTGGCTCCTCAGAGCTACTTCCCAAGCGATCCTGTCCCAACACATCCAACAGGCTGTCACATTCCTGCATCTGTTGGGATGGATAATCAATTGGGACAAATCCCAACTTCAACCAGCCACCTCGGTAAGGTTCCTGGGGTTCATGGTGGATTCAGTCAGGATGAAGATTCATCTCACTCCCGAAAGAAGGCAATCCGTGCAACAGACAGCCCGTTCTCTTTCTGTACCAAAACAGGTAACGATTCGAACATGGATGAAAATGTTGGGACTAATGTCTTCAACCGCTCAGGCGGTACCTTGGGCATTATGGCATCTACGTCCGCTCCAGTCTGAAGTACTAGCCAAGTGGAATCACAGTCCATTGGGACTCAATTCCGTGCTCTCCCTGCCTTACAAAGTCTGATCCTCTCTAAGGTGGTGGTCCCACCTCAAGGACGGCAAGTCCCTGATCCAGCCCTCTTGGATCATACTTACTTCAGACGCATCCCTAGTAGGCTGGGGTAACATAGTACATAACATAGTAACATAGTACATAAGGCCGAAAAAAGACATTTGTCCATCCAGTTCGGCCTATCATCCTGCAAGATGATCCAGAGGAAGGCAAAAAAAACCTGTGAGTTAGAAGCCTATTTTCCTCACTTTAGGGGAATAAAAAATTCCTTCCCGACTCCAATCAGGCAATCAGAATAACTCCCTGGATCAACGACCCCTCTCTAGTAGCCAGGAAGGCGCTAACAGACAGGCAAAACAAGCAATTGCTTGGGGCCCCGAGCTGGCCCGGGGCCAAGCAAGCCGGTCATTGTTTTGCTTCCTTTAAGGCTGAGTAACTCAGAAGATCCGATGGTATATTCTAACCCCCAGGCGTTCCCATGGTGACGGGGACGCTTGCCTGGGGGTTAGAATATACCATCGGATCTGAGTTTTCACAAGCTCAGTGAGATCGTAAAAACTCAAATCCGATGGTATATTCTAACCCCCAGGCGTTCCCATGGTGACAGGGACGCTTGCCTGGGGGTTAGAATATACAGGGCCACGCCGCTCACAGCAGTATATTTATAAACTAATCAGTAACTACTTTAACTTTAATCATTGCTCATTGCTGAGCTCTTTACTTGGATTATTTGGATATCTTACTTTGTCTTAGCTCCGGTAATAGCAGGCAGTGCGGGGGGCGGCGCTCACTCACTGACGTCACGCGCCTGCTCCTCCCACTAGGCGGCGCAGGCGCGTGACGTCAGTGAGTAAGCGCCGCCCCCCCTCACTGCCTGCTATTACCGGAGCTAAGACAAAGTAAGATATCCAAATAAATTATAATCCAAGTAAAGAGCTCAGCAATGAGCAATGATTAAAGTTAAAGTAGTTACTGATTAGTTTATAAATATACTGCTGTGAGCGTCGGGGAGGGGGATCTGTGGATGCCACTGTAGGGGGATCTGTGGATGGCAGTGCCATCCACAGATCCCCCTACAGTGCCATCCACAGATCCCCCCCGTCACGAGGGTGTCAAGAGCCACGTCTGACTCCGTTATACCCGGGGTCAGGAAGTCGCAGCGGGTGGCTGCGCGCTCTATGTATAAAGATAGTGCTGTTTCTTAATGGTAGCTTTATGTGTTTGCCTTGCAACCCTTTTGGCTCACTCCGGGATCCGTAGCTTCTTTTCCTCAGCTGTTCCTTGTCCAGCACTCCTAACCTCCTTATATTCCCCTCTCTCACTTCTCTGGTTGCCAGATATAGAGCTTCCTGCCTGGACATCTATTCTGACCCACTGGAGCTGTGTAGCTGTGTTCCCTGGTTGTTGTTCCAGAACGTTACCCTCCAGATCCCTGTTGGGCCTTTGTGGTCTGCTGTGGTCGCCCACCTGGGTGTATGTGTTTGTCTGTATTGTCTGTCCTCTCCCTGGTGTTTCCCTCTTAGTGTCAGTGGTGCGGACTAGTGATCCCACCGCCCCGTTCACTATCTAGTGCTCATTTTAGGGAAAGCCAGGGTTTAGGCACGTGATCGGCGTACGGGTGAGGAACCCGTCTAGGGACGTCAGGGCAGTCAGGTGCCAGCCGCAAGGTGAGTCAGGGGTCACCACCTTTCCCTCTCCCTTGGACAGGGCCTTCCCATTTCCCTCCCTTTGCGTGACGCCGGTCATTACATTATATCTGGCCCTTATTTTGTGTAGGTAAAAAAATATATATACTTTTTCTTTCTACCTACTTAGAATCCAGTATGGATCCAATTGCTGCTTTGTCAAAGCAACTTCAAGGCCTGTCTTTGGAGGTGGCAGGATTGAAGGCGTCGGTCCTCCAGCAACAGCAGCGATTACAACAGACCGCAAGCCCAGCGGTTGCTACGGGTAACCAGGTTGTTGCGGAACCCAAGGTTGCTCTTCCTGACAGATTTTCTGGGGGAAGGGACAAGTTTGTGACGTTCCGTGAGGCCTGTAAATTATATTTTAAGCTGCGCCCTTACTCCTCTGGTAATGAAGAACAGCGGGTGGGGGTTGTTATTTCCCTGCTGCAGGGGGACCCGCAGTCCTGGGCGTTCTCTTTACCCACTGATTCCGAGGCTCTCCAGTCAGTGGATGAATTTTTGGGGCCTTGGGTCTCATATATGACGACCCTGACCGAGTCGCACTGGCTGAATCAAAATTACGGAGACTCCTACAGGGAGAGTGGCCAGCAGAGGAATATTGCTCAGAGTTCCGTAGGTGGGCTACGGATACCCAGTGGAACGACCCGGCTCTCAGGAGTCAGTTCTGCTCTGGGTTATCCGAAAGGATTAAGGATGCGCTTGCGCTGTATGAGACTCCCTTCTCCCTTGATGCGGTTATGTCCCTTTCTATCAGAATAGATTGACGTCCCAGGGACAGATTGAAAAAACCGGAGCCATTGGTAACCCCTCTCAAGCAGCAGTTAGTCTGTACGGACTTAGACGAGCCTATGCAGCTAGGAGGAACTACTCGTCAGGTCCGTCCTCCTGAGGCTCGCCGTAGGGGGGGGGCTTGTTTTTTCTGTGGGGAGAAGGGTCATTTTATTAATGTCTGTCCTTCCTTTCTCAAAACAAAAGACCGTCGGAAAACTACTAACCCCAGGCTGTGTGGAGGATGTCAGCCGGGGGGTATACGTTTCCTCCATACGAACATCGCAATTTGTGTTGCCAGCGGTTGTTGTTTTTGGCGTTAAGACGGAGACTATTTCTTTCTTTCTAGACAGTGGAGCAGGGGTAAATTTGATAGATGCCCATTTTGCCCGCACTATGGGTTTGTCTCTCTGTCCGCTACAGAGACCTATTCCCATATTCACTATTGATTCTGCTCCTCTGTCTCAGAGAAACCTCACCCACATTGTTCATAATTTACACCTTCGGGTAGGGGACCATCATAACGAGATGCTTTCATGTTATGTTCTGGAGGGGCTTCACACTCCTGTGGTGTTGGGCCTTCCCTGGTTGGTAGCGCACAATCCAGTGGTGGATTGGCAGGCCAGGGAGATATTGGAGTGGAGTGAGCAGTGCAGAGAAACTTGCTTAAATAGCAATTGCTTAGTCGCCTCCATAGCTACCCTACCTACATTTGTTTCGGACTTTGAGGACGTTTTTTCTGAAAAGGGTTGTCAGAAGCTACCACCTCACCGTCCTTATGATTGCCCGGTTAACCTGATTCCCGGTGCAAAATTACCCAAGACCAGGTTATATAATCTTTCGGGTCCGGAGAGACAAGCCATGAAAGATTATATCTCCGAGAGCTTGGCTAAGGGACACATCAGACCCTCTTCTTCACCCGTGGCTGCAGGGTTTTTCTTCGTTAAAAAGAAAGATGGGGGCCTGCGTCCTTGCCTAGATTTTCGCGAATTAAACCGGATAACCATCCGAGACCCATACCCTCTTCCTCTCATTCCTGACCTCTTTAATCAGATTGCGGGTGCTAGGTGGTTCTCCAAACTTGATCTTAGGGGGGCCTACAATCTGCACAAGATAAAAAAAGGCTCCAGAACCAGAAGGACATAGTGAAAAAATCCCGGTCTTTATTTTCGTCACCAAGATACAGGTGCATACAGCAAACAGTGACACTGGATCCCACTTTATCCCCACGATCTACGCGTTTCGAACGATGTTGTTCTTAGTCATGATCTGAGGTGTCTGGCGTGTACCGGGCTGAAATAAGGCTCACCTCCAAAGTATCCACCCACAGGGAGGGATCTCAGAATCCAGGGCAAACAAAAAATCAGTCCGGTCAACGCAAGACACCTGTGCAAACAAATTCACCTGTGACATAAAAAAAGTTTGTATACCCCACAGTGCTACAAAGTATAATACAAGGTATATATAATACAAAATATAAAATTATGTAGTTATTCTCCTCTAGAAAAAGAGTATATTAGTTTATAAAGTATAATTTATGACTGAAGAACCTTACATGGTGTAGATACACTGATATTGCTCACTGAAAGTGAACAAGTAAATAATAAAACAGAACAAGAATAAACACAGAATAAATATGAGAACAAAGTTGACATACATCAAGCAGTTTTCTATGGTCCGGGCCTACAATCTGATTCGTATCATGAAGGGGATGAGTGGAAGACAGCTTTTAACACCCCTGAGGGGCATTATGAAAATCTAGTCATGCCTTTCGGTCTGAACAATGCCCCTGCTGTCTTCCAACATTTCGTTAATGACATTTTTTGTCATCTTATCGGCAGGTTTGTGGTAATATACCTAGATGATATTTTAATTTATTCGTCTGATCCGAAAACACATGAGGTGCATGTCAGGCAAGTACTGCAGGTCCTATGGACGAATAAATTATATGCTAAAATTGAAAAGTGTGTCTTCGCCGTTCAGGAAATACAGTTCCTAGGGTATTTATTATCTGCTTCAGGTTTCCGTATGGATCCTAGGAAGGTCCAGGCAATTTTAGATTGGGATCTTCCTGAGAACCTCAAAGCACTGCAACTAGGGATGAGTGAACCCGAACTGTATAGTTCGGGTTCGTACCGAATTTTGGGGTGTCCGTGACACGGACCCGAACCCGAACATTTTCGTAAAAGTCCGGGTTCGGGTTCGGTGTTCGGCGCTTTCTTGGCGCTTTTTGAAAGGCTGCAAAGCAGCCAATCAACAAGCGTCATACTACTTGCCCCAAGAGGCCATCACAGCCTTGCCTACTATTGGCATGGCTGTGATTGGCCAGTGCAGCATGTGACCAAGCCTCTATATAAGCTTGGGTCACGTAGCGCCGCACGTCACTCTGCTGATACAAGTGTAGGGAGAGGTTGCTGCTGCGACGTTAGGGCGAGATTAGGCAGATTAACTCCTCCAAAAGACTTCATTCTGTGATCGATCTGCAGCTGTGGATCATTGAAGTGCTAATATCGACTTGCTCACTTTTTTTAGGCTGCCCAGAGCGTTTTTATATCACTTTTTTCTGGGGTGATCGGCGGCCATTTTGTGGATTGTGGTGCGCCTACACGAGCTATCACCAAGTGTATTTAACCATCGATAGTGTGGTTATTTTTTGCTATATCCTACATCAGCTGCAGGCTGAGCCTGTGTCACCCAAGTGCATTTAACCATCAACAGTCTGCTTATTTTTTGGCCATATACTACATCTGGTGCAGGCTGAGCCTGTGTCACCCAAGTGCATATAACCATCAACAGTGTGGTTATTTTTTGGCCATATCCTACATCAGGTGCAGGCTGAGCCTGTGTCACCCAAGTGCATATAACCATCAACAGTGTGGTTATTTTTTGGCCATATACTACATCAGGGGCAAGTTGAGCCTGTCACCCAGCGCCTAAAAAATAGACCTGACATTTCTATTCAACCAAATCTGTACTGTTTTAGCTGGTCAAGTTATTTGTAGTGACCGTAAAAGCAGTTTTTGTTCTGGGTTGAAAAACTATTCCCAAATTTGACATTCTCAAAATAAGTAGTTTCTGCTATATCAGGCCTACTTGAAATCTATCCCAAAAAGGATATCTTAGATTCAAGGTGCTGATAGTGTCATTCAGAAAAACTTAACACACACGCTACCGTGCAGATACAAGTCTAATTCTGTGATTAAACGTATACCTGTCACACAGTGCGAAAAAAAACAGGCCTCACATTTCTATTCAACCAAATCTGCACAGTTTTAGCTGGTCAAGTTATTTGTAGTGACCGTAAAAGCAGACTTTTTGTTCTGGGTTGAAAAACTATTCCCAAATTTGCCATTCTCAAAATTGTGGTGAACGGGAACAATGAGGAAAACATCTAATAAGGGACGCGGACGTGGACATGGCCGTGGTGGTGTTAGTGGACCCTCTGGTGCTGGGAGAGGACGTGGCCGTTCTGCCACAGCCACACGTCCTAGTGTACCAACTACCTCAGGTCCCAGTAGCCAGCAGAATTTACAGCGATATTTGGTGGGGCCCAATGCCGTTCTAAGGATGGTAAGGCCTGAGCAGGTACAGGCATTAGTCAATTGGGTGGCCGACAGTGGATCCAGCACGTTCACATTATCTCCCACCCAGTCTTCTGCAGAAAGAGCACAGATGGCGCATGAAAACCAAGCCCATCGGTCTGTCACATCACCCCCATGCATATCAGGGAAACTGTCTGAGCCTCAAGTTATGCAGCAGTCTCTTATGCTGTTTGAAGACTCTGCTGCCAGGGTTTCCCAAGGGCATCCACCTAGCCCTTCCCCAGGGGTGGAAGAGATAGAATGCACTAACGCACAACCACTTATGTTTCCTGATGATGAGGACATGGGAATACCACCTCAGCACGTCTCTGATGATGACGAAACACAGGTGCCAACTGCTGCGTCTTTCTGCAGTGTGCAGACTGAACAGGAGGTCAGGGATCAAGACTGGGTGGAAGACGATGCAGGGGACGATGAGGTCCTAGACCCCACATGGAATGAAGGTTGTGCCACTGACTTTCACAGTTCGGAGGAAGAGGCAGTGGTGAGACCGAGCCAACAGAGTAGCAAAAGAGGGAGCAGTGGGCAAAATCAGAACACCCGCCGCCAAGAGACTCCGCCTGCTACTGACCGCCGCCATCTGGGACCGAGCACCCCAAAGGCAGCTTCAAGGAGTTCCCTGGCATGGCACTTCTTCAAACAATGTGCTGACGACAAAACCCGAGTGGTTTGCACGCTGTGCCATCAGAGCCTGAAGCGAGGCATTAACGTTCTGAACCTTAGCACAACCTGCATGACCAGGCACCTGCATGCAAAGCATGAACTGCAGTGGAGTAAACACCTTAAAAACAAAGAAGTCACTCAGGCTCCCCCTGCTACCTCTTCTGCTGCTGCCGCCTCGGCCTCTTCTGCTGCTGCCGCCGCCTCGGCCTCTTCTGCTGCTGCTGCCGCCGCCTCGGCCTCTTCCTCCGCCTCTGGAGGAACGTTGGCACCTGCCGCCCAGCAAACATGGGATGTACCACCAACACCACCACCTGCGTCACCAAGCATCTCAACCATGTCACACGGCAGCGTTCAGCTCTCCATCTCACAAACATTTGAGAGAAAGCGTAAATTCCCACCTAGCCACCCTCGATCCCTGGCCCTGAATGCCAGCATTTCTAAACTACTGGCCTATGAAATGCTGTCATTCAGGCTGGTGGACACAGACAGCTTCAAACAGCTCATGTCGCTTGCTGTCCCACAGTATGTTGTTCCCAGCCGCCACTACTTCTCCAAGAGAGCCGTGCCTTCCCTGCACAACCAAGTGTCTGATAAAATCAAGTGTGCACTGCGCAACGCCATCTGTGGCAAGGTCCACCTAACCACAGATACGTGGACCAGTAAGCACGGCCAGGGACGCTATATCTCCCTAACTGCACACTGGGTAAATGTAGTGGCGGCTGGGCCCCAGGCGGAGAGCTGTTTGGCGCACGTCCTTCCGCCGCCAAGGATCGCAGGGCAACATTCTTTGCCTCCTGTCTCCTCCTCCTCCTCCTCAGCTTCCTCCTCCTCTTCTTCCACCTGCTCATCCAGTCAGCCACACACCTTCACCACCAACTTCAGCACAGCCCGGGGTAAACGTCAGCAGGCCGTTCTGAAACTCATATGTTTGGGGGACAGGCCCCACACCGCACAGGAGTTGTGGCGGGGTATAGAACAACAGACCGACGAGTGGTTGCTGCCGGTGAGCCTCAAGCCCGGCCTGGTGGTGTGCGATAATGGGCGAAATCTCGTTGCAGCTCTGGGACTAGCCGGTTTGACGCACATCCCTTGCCTGGCGCATGTGCTGAATTTGGTGGTGCAGAAGTTCATTCGCAACTACCCCGACATGTCAGAGCTGCTGCATAAAGTGCGGGCCGTCTGTTCGCGCTTCCGGCGTTCACACCCTGCTGCTGCTCGCCTGTCTGCGCTACAGCGTAACTTCGGCCTTCCCGGTCACCGCCTCATATGCGACGTGCCCACCAGGTGGAACTCCACCTTGCACATGCTGGACAGACTGTGCGAGCAGCAGCAGGCCATAGTGGAGTTTCAGCTGCAGCACGCACGGGTCAGTCGCACTACGGATCAGCCCCACTTCACCACCAATGACTGGGCCTTCATGCGAGACCTGTGTGCCCTGTTGCGCTGTTTCGAGTACTCCACCAACATGGCCAGTGGCGATGACGCCGTTATCAGCGTTACAATACCACTTCTATGTCTCCTTGAGAAAACACTTAGGGCGATGATGGAAGAGGAGGTGGCCCAGGAGGAAGAGGAGGAAGAGGGGTCATTTTTAGCACTTTCAGGCCAGTCTCTTCGAAGTGACTCAGAGGGAGGTTTTTTGCAACACCAGAGGCCAGGTACAAATGTGGCCACACAGGGCCCACTACAGGAGGACGAGGAGGACGAGGATGAGGAGGAGGTGGAGGAGGATGAGGATGAAGCATGTTCACAGCGTGGTGGCACCCAAAGCAGCTCGGGCCCATCACTGGTGCGTGGCTGGGGGGAAACGCAGGACGATGACGATACGCCTCCCACAGAGGACAGCTTGTCCTTACCTCTGGGCAGCCTGGCACACATGAGCGACTACATGCTGCAGTGCCTGCGCAACGACAGCAGAGTTGCCCACATTTTAACGTGTGCGGACTACTGGGTTGCCACCCTGCTGGATCCCCGGTACAAAGACAATGTGCCCACCTTACTTCCTGCACTGGAGCGTGATAGGAAGATGCGCGAGTACAAGCGCACGTTGGTAGACGCGCTACTGAGAGCATTCCCAAATGTCACAGGGGAACCAGTGGAAGGCCAAGGCGAAGGCAGAGGAGGAGCAAGAGGTCGCCAACGCAGCTGTGTCACGGCCTGCTCCTCTGAGGGCAGGGTTAGCATGGCAGAGATGTGGAAAAGTTTTGTCATCACGCCACAGCTAACTGCACCACCACCTGATACGGAACGTGTTAGCAGGAGGCAACATTTCACTAACATGGTGGAACAGTACCTGTGCACACCCCTCCACGTACTGACTGATGGTTCGGCCCCATTCAACTTCTGGGTCTTCAAATTGTCCACGTGGCCAGAGCTAGCCTTTTATGCCTTTTTGGTGCTGGCCTGCCCGGCGGCCAGCGTTTTGTCTGAACGTGTATTCAGCACGGCAGGGGGCGTCATTACAGACAAACGCAGCCGCCTGTCTACAGCCAATGTGGACAAGCTGACGTTCATAAAAATGAACCAGGCATGGATCCCACAGGACCTGTCCATCCCTTGTGCAGATTAGATATTAACTACCTCCCCTTAACAATATATTATTGTACTCCAGGGCACTTCCTCATTCAATACTATTTTTAATTTCATTTTACCATTATATTGCGGGGCAACCCAAAGTTGAATGAACCTCTCCTCTGTCTGGGTGCCGGGGCCTAAATATGTGACAGTGGCCTGTTCCAGTGGTGGGTGACATGAAGACTGATTCTCTGCTGACATGAAGCCTGAATCTCTGTTACGGGACCTCTCTCCTCTGCCTGGGTGCCGGGGCCTAAATATGTGACAGTGGCCTGTTCCAGTGGTGGGTGACGTGAAGCCTGATTCTCTGCTATGACATGAAGACTGATTCTGCGCTGACATAAGGCCAGATTCTCTGTTACGGGACCTCTCTCCTCTGCCTGGGTGCCTGGGCCTAAATATGTGACAGTGGCCTGTTCCAGTGGTGGGTGACGTGAAGCCTGATTCTCTGCTATGACATGAAGACTGATTCTGCGCTGACATAAGGCCAGATTCTCTGTTACGGGACCGCTCTCCTCTGCCTGGGTGCCTGGGCCTAAATAGGTGACAGTGGCCTGTTCCAGTGGTGGGTGACGTGAAGCCTGATTCTCTGCTATGACATGAAGACTGATTCTGCGCTGACATAAGGCCAGATTCTCTGTTACGGGACCTCTCCTCTGCCTGGGTGCCGGGGCCTAAATGTGTGACAGTGGCCTGTTCCAGTGGTGGGTGACGTGAAGCCTGATTCTCTGTTATGACATGAAGACTGATTCTGCGCTGACATAAGGCCAGATTCTCTGTTACGGGACCTCTCTCCTCTGCCTGTGTGCCTGGGCCTAAATGTGTGACAGTGGCCTGTTCCAGTGGTGGGTGACATGAAGCCTGATTCTCTGCTATGACATGAAGACAGATTCTGCGCTGACATGAAGCCAGATTCTCTGTTACGGGACCTCTCTCCTCTGTCTGGGTGCCTGGGCCTAAATGTGTGACAGTGGCCTGTTCCAGTGGTGGGTGACGTGAAGCCTGATTCTCTGCTATGACATGAAGACTGATTCTGTGCTGACATAAGGCCAGATTCTCTGTTACGGGACCTCTCTCCTCTGCCTGGGTGCCTGGGCCTAAATGTGTGACAGTGGCCTGTTCCAGTGGTGGGTGACGTGAAGCCTGATTCTCTGCTATGACATGAAGCCAGATTCTCTGCTATGGCATGAAGAGACTGATTCTCTGCTGACATGAAGCCAGATTCTCTGCTATGGGACCTCTGTCCAATTGATATTGGTTAATTTTTATTTTTTTAATTTTTATTTTAATTCATTTCCCTATCCACATTTGTTTGCAGGGGATTTACCTACATGTTGCTGCCTTTTGCAGCCCTCTAGCTCTTTTCTGGGCTGTTTTACAGCCTTTTTAGTGCCGAAAAGTTTGGGTCCCCATTGACTTCAATGGGGTTCGGGTTCGGGACGAAGTTCGGGTCGGGTTCGGATTCCGAACCCGAACATTTCCGGGAAGTTCGGCCGAACTTCTCGAACCCGTACATCCAGGTGTTCACTCAACTCTATTCATGAGTAATCTGGCAGTTGGAAATGCGCACATTGTAAAGATGGCCTCTATGAAGGAATGAGGGAAATGAAGGTGACATAAAACGTGTCCCATATATGTCCAGTCCACCCAGTCGAAGGCCTCCTCAGCGTCTGTCCCCAGTAGAACCAGTGGATGTTTCTTCTGAGACACTATCTGAAGTAGGGACAGCACTCTCCTCGTATTGTCCTTCCCCTCTCTACCCGCCACAAACCCGACCTGTTCTGGTGAAATTCAGGATGGCGCTCGGGATCCCATCCTGCTTGCTAACAGACATAACAAGGATATAAGTCTGTAGCTGCCGCAGTTTGCAGGATCTTTCCCTTCCTTATAGATCAGAGTAATATAAGCTTCCAGTGATTGCTTTGGGATTGGGACGCCGGACAGATAAGCGCTGAACGTGTCTGTCAGTCGTGGGAGAAAAACTGAGAGGAAGGATCTGTAATAGGAGCATGGGAAGCCATCTGGGCCTGGAGCTATACCCAACGGGCAGTTCAGCATGGTGGACCGGACCTCATCTATGGAGAAAGGTCCTAACAGCTCAGCGTGCGATGCCACCAGGATAGAGGGTAGAGTGATGCCTGAAAGACATTTGGTAATGGCTGGGATTCTGTCTTGTGTCTGGTTGTTCTGCTCCGTGGAGTGGATTTGGTTTAGTGAGGTATAAAACTCGATAAATTCTCGTTCAATCACAGCTGGGTCCGCCGAAAGATGGCCGGAGTATGTTTGTGGTCGAGGCTACGGAAAATAGGATATGCTAGCTGAGGGGGGAAGAAGCTTAGTAAGGGAAACTAACTGATGGCTGGTGGTGTGCCCTTAGCCATGAGCGCGGGTAGGCCTATAAGGGGGCAAAAAACCAAACGTGGGGAAAAAATATATATTGTAATTCAGAGAGCATGCAAGCTCAAAGGGCCAGATGACAAAATGCTTTTGATATCTCAGCATGAGGATTAGGAATGTACCGGGAAAAACAGGAGGACTTCCAACGACCCATTTTCTTAATGACTAGAGTTGAGCAGACACCTGGATGTTCGGGTTCGGCCGAACTTGATAAAAAGAGTTCGGGTTCGGGTCCCGAACTTGACCCCGAACCCGAACCCCATTGAAGTCAATGGGGACCCGAACTTTTGGCCACTAAAATGGCTCTAAAATAGTCCTGGAAAGAGCTAGAGGGCTGCAAAAGGCATCAAAATGTGCTTAAGAGCATGGCAAGTGTTCTGCAAACAAATGTGGATAGGGAAATGACTGAAAATAACATAAAATACAGAAAAATTAAAAATAACTATCTGGATCTAGGAGTAGGAGGTTGAGGAGGCGGTGGATGGGTGGATGTGGCGGTGTAGGTTGACGTGGCGGTGTAGGTGGAAGCGGCGGTGAAGGAGGAATAGCTAGCCAACACTGATTTGTGTTATTTTTTATTTTTAAATTGGGACATATAACAAAATAAAACAAAGAATAAGTGCACTTGAGTACAAGAATGGATGGTTGAGGGTGGTATAAATGTCTATTCTGCACAAGGTACGGACAAGTCCTGTGGGATCCAGGCCTGGTTCGTTATAATAAACCTCAGCTTGTCCACATTGGCTGCGGCCTGTGATAACGCTCTCTGCTAAACACACGTTCACACTGTACACTGGCTGCAGGGCAGCACCTCCAAGGCTGACAAAGCTTCTCCACATGTCGGCCATGCTAACCCTGCCTTCTCAGGTGCTGGCGGTGCCCCAGCTGCGTGGGCGACCTCCTCCTCTGCCTTCGCCTTGTGCTTCCACTGTGCCCAGGGCCGTAGATAATTTTTTTTCCTGGGGGGGGTTCAGCTTTCTCAAATTACACTAGTGCGGGGCTGGCAGGCGGCGGAGCACAGGGGTGTGGTTAGGGTCCGGCACACCCCGTGCGCACGCCTATGCTGCCCAGGGGCTGCGGTGCTTCATGGGCGCCACAGTCTCTTCTTAGGCCATATGACATCTTCAGACTAAAAAAAAAATACCCCAAATTGGGTCCTAAACTGCGAAATTTGGTCGCCAAATTTAAAATACATATAATTGTAATAAAAAAGAGATGGAGGAGAATACAGCACCACATACCTCTTACATCCAGGGACATCTCCTGTCATGTAGACCTTCTCTTTCCTCTTCTCCTTCATTTGACCCAGACCACCATGGCAAATTCTTTCAGCCGCATCTCGTCTCTACAGTTTGTAACACAGACACTTTAGATTTCTCAATTTTTCCATCAACCTCCTCATCCTGGTGTCCCCACAGTGTCATCCTGCTGCCACCCCCAATACTGTGCCCGTTGTGCCCCCCAATGCCCCAGGAACTATACTGCTGAAAAAATAGTGACCCTAATAGACATAATTGGGGTAATTTATCAAACTGGTGTAAAGTAGAACTGAATTTCCAAAAGAACTGTCAAATATGAAAGGTGGAATCTGATTGGCTGCTATGGGCAACTAAGCCAGTTCTGCGTTACACCAGTCTGATAAATTACCCCAAATGTTCCTATAGTGTCTACAGCAGCTATAATGTCCCCTAGAGACCCCCAGTAATAATACCACCCTCTATTGTGCTCCAGGCAATAATCCCTGTATAGTGTCCCCAGAAATAATAGAATTGCCCCTACAGTGCCTCCCCAATAGCAACACCCCCATATAGTAATTTCCCCCACACTGCCCCCACATAGTAATCCCCCCATAGTAATTTGCCCCCACACAGTAATTTCCCCCCACTGTCCCCACATAGCATTTACCCCCACACTGCCCCCACACAATAGTTTCCCCCACACTTCCCCATCTAGTAATTTGCCCCCACATAGTAATCCCCCCATAGTAATTTGCCCCCACACAGTAATTTGCCCCAAACTGCCCCCATATATTAGTTTGCCCCCACATAGTAATTTCCCAACACTGTCCCCACATAGCAATTACCCCCACACTGCCCCCACACAATAGTTTCCCCCACATGCCCCCATCTAGTAATTTGCCCCCACATAGCAATTACCCCCACACTGCCCCCACACAATAGTTTCCCCCACACTGCCCCCATCTAGTAATTTGCCCCCACATAGTAGTCCACTCTAATAGTGGAGCAGAAAAGAGCTCCTGGGAATATCCGAGTGTGGGGTCACTGGTTTGGCCGGCCTCTCCATGGTGGGAGGAAGGATGATCTGAGCGAGGAGTTGGCTGACCAGACTCTTGGCTACAGAGACAGGACTTGGTGGAAGAGAGGGTGATGCTTAACGACTGGAAGCATTATCTTCAGCAAGCCAACCGACCACCTGTTGGCACTGGTCTGACTTGGACAGTGTTGTCCTGCGCCGCCTAGCTTAGTTGGACATGAAGCTGGGTACGTTTTTTTTTTTTTAATTAACAATTTTTATTGTTTTATCAAGTAGTTAAAGATAGCCATACATTGAGTGATATCATGTGAAATCATACAAATAATAGTTACACATGAAGGCAATAGATATGTAACATGATCAGTGTAAACCGGAGTGCGTGGGAAAAATAGTGCATATAGACAGTAACACAACCATAACAAGAGTTAGACATGGGGATCTTCGGAGGGATTGCGTCAGTGAGAGTACGACCTATGTGAAAGCATGGTTCCTGCAGCACAGGTGAGGCAGAATGGAGTAGAGAGGGGGGGGTCATGAGAAGTTTCTATATCTTCTCCAGGGTGACCATATCTGGAGGAAGGGAGACCTAGTCCCTAATTCCCAGTGAGAGATTTCCTCAAATCTGGAGATCTGGTCGACCTTATTTACCCAGTGATCTATCTTAGGGGTTTCAGAGGAGAGCCAGTGGGAGGGCAAAAGCAATCTGGCTGCTGCCAGTAGTAGAGAGAAGAGAGGAACCTTATGTGAGCTTATTCCTCCTACCCCCAGAGTAAGCAGGACCAGGTCCGGGGTGCAGGGGAAAGAGGTCAGGGCAAATCTGATTGCTAGCTTTTCCTATTTCAGACCACCAGGCCTTGATAGGTTCTTAAGACCACCAGATGTGGAAGTAGGTAGCCTTTTCTTTGAGGCATCTCCAACAAACATCTGGAGATCCTGGTCTATAAAGACAGGTCTTGTCTGGGGTCCTGTACCAGCGGAGTAGAATTGTGTGACGGTTTTCTTGGATGCGGATGCATCTAGAGATCTTATGTGCTGTTTTAGAAAACGAGAAGGTCCGCTTTAAATCCCTCTCCCATAGACCTATTGCAGCGGGTTTTGGACAAGAAGGAGACGTCTTAAGTGACTTGTATATTGTTGATATTGTTTTGGGAGGGGGTAGCAGATTGCCGATCAGCCTCTCAGACCAGCTAGCTTCTCTCGGGGGAGGGGTATTTTTTATAAGAAGAAGTGCCTTTGACCTTAGAAAGTGCATAAGCATATGATTTTGAGTGGGTAGTCCCAACTTCATGTGAAGCTCAGCTTCAGGAAGCATACAGCCATCTGAATCCAAAATGTCGCATAGGGGGAGCTTGGAGTACCTTAAGGGGATAGGACAGCTTTCTCTTAACTCTTTAGGGGCTAGAGCTGAAACATCTTTAACGAGTAAGAGAGGAGCGGGTAGTGCCAAAGCCCCACCGCTGGCCGAGAACCACCCCCAACCTTTAATGTGTTACCAATCATGGGGTTGGGTATCAGGCTAGGTGACGGAGGTGGTCTGTCAGCCGGCAGGAGGGCTCGGGCAGGGGTGTGAAGAAAGGCATTCTCCAGGGGAAGCCATGTTTTATGGGAGGGGCTTCTAACCCAGGCCACACCCCTGGAGAGTTGGATAGCTTTCATGTAAGTTTCAGGGTCAGGCAATACCTCCGTGAGCTCTAGATTTAGTAAGCGTGTCAAATGAGATAGGTGAGCTTCTCCCTGCCATATAGATCTGCGCATCATCTTACTCAGGGCGATAGAAGAGTTTTTGGGGATCTCAATAGGGAGTACTTGCATCAGATAGGTTAGTCTTGGAATTACCACCAGAGACATGAGGATGTTCTTCCTCCCAAACCAGGAAAGGTATGGAAAGTCCAAGGAGTCCAGCTGGGCGGCCATTGAGAGTAGAAGTGTAGTGTACGGGGACTGTAATGCCCGTCACTACAAAAGGGTACTTGCTGTGCTGTCGTGTCCCCTTATTTATGGGGAGGTTGGTTATAACATGTAATTAAATGTAATGCTATGTATTTCCCTGTTACTGTGAAACTTGCATGTACAGGCCTGCTAGGGGTGTCATTCCAGCTTCTGGTCACTAGAGGGAGCTAGGGAGCCCTAGTTTATATAAGGCCCAGTCAAGGAAGGGAAAGTGAGTCTAAGGAGTCTGAGGTTCATAGTCTAGTCTAAAGTCAGTCTACAGGAGTTGGAGTTTAGACTATGTCAGAGACAAGTCCAGGCCTGAAGCCTGCGGACCAGGAGAGGGTATTGTAGTCCCTGTAACCGGGTTCCAAATCCAAGGAGAAGGTTCCCCTCCTGAATCTATATATGCAGAAGCAGGAAGACCACTGTTAAACAGCCTGGGAAGTCAGAAGTTTCCAGAAGCTGAGAGGGAGACAGAGGCAAGCTCAGGAAAGCAAGAGGTACTCAAGACAACAGAGGAGGTACTTGTTAGAGATAAAGCCAAGGATATACGCCAGAGCTAGGGCATTGGACCTTGGAGAAGAGTTTCTATGTTCCAGGATCAGACAGGAATAGAGTGCAAGCCGCCTGTACTGCAAGTCCTGTGTTTAACACTCTGAAGTCACCTTGCTATATACATATATATATTGCCTGCATCAACCGTATTGACAAATCGACTGTATGCAAAGGAACTGCGCTTCCGTTAATGTCCCTATATGAAAACTACTAAAGTTGGAGTTCTGTTTTAACATCACATGGTTCCTCAGTTATTCCTGCTATCAGCAAACGGCGTGCCACCGTTTAATTGGCACTGGCGTCACGAACATTTCTCATCATCACCTGCCCTTGCAGAGAATCAGCCGTACCAGGTTAGTGTCTATTGCACTACAACACCCAGGAACATTTCTAAACACAACTTGAGTACGCTGCACCTCTCTTTTGGCGTCACGAACAGGATACGCACGCTTTCTAGTACAAGAAGCGTGAACTTTGTGCCTTATACAGTTGCCCTGTGACCAAAGTGACAAATCGCCTGTTTTATTCAAGTGGACTTTGTGGACTGAAAAACATACCCAAAGTGTACCTAAAACCTCCAAAAAGCGCTGTGCAGTGTTGCGCTGTCAAGAGGAAGAAAATCGCCACATTGGAGTGTGGTTTTATGGACTTTTCATCATCCTGCTTGCTGTCAGTGAATAGACAGCGTTTCTACCCAAAGATGGCCGCTGAGGCTACTGAAATAGCTGCTGCGTCACCTTCATCCCGAAAAGGCGGGAAAAATTGGCGCCTTTTTGAGGAAATAGCGGGAAGGAGTTCAAGGTCAGGCGCCACTGCTTATCTGGACATTTGCATGTCGGCCAGCATGGACTCCGCCTTCCATATACTGGAATACCTGGGGGGCGGCCTCCCAGTGCAATGGGAGGAGCTGGCTGATTTAATTGACGAGACCCTATCGCTCTCCAGAGAAGGATCGAGCATGTTGGAGAGTGAACAGAGCTTTGCTGCGACGTCCGCGCCTGAGATCCCAAAAATGAATGATATTGGTGTAGAGCCAGAGGAGGCTCCACCGGCCTACTCTCCGGGACCGGAGAAACCCGCCTGCTCGCCACGGGAGAAAGAACCAGAGCCCTGCTATGGCTCTTGGAGAGACTTCTTTCAGCCCTCTTTCAAGTGGTCTTCGTTGATGGCAGAGATCCGGGAGGCCGCTATAAAGCGGAATACAAAGACTAAAATCTATTATGAGGAATTGACCAAGTCTATCCATGAACGACACACCAACACCCAACCCCGCCTGGAAAGGAGAAAGGGGTTGGTGGTGTCCTTTGATAAAACCCGTGGCTAAAACCCGTGGTTCATACAAGATTATCTGATTGGCAGAGACTTATATGTTAACAGAAGATCTGTCAAAAGAGACTACCTCCCTTCCTATCAGCACAGCCTCCGCGAGGGAGAGGAAGTGGAGTTCACCCCTGCCGAGAGCCTGAGAAGCCCTTATGCAACTGCCGTGACCCGTCCCAAGCGAGAACCTGAGGACTGGGAGGCAGAAGAAGAAGACTACTCTGGCTGCGAGCGGGAACCGGAACGCTCTCCAGAGCCGGCCCATCACGCCTTCCAGGAGCGGAGCTCCTTCATTGGGCCTAACATCTTCTGGCAGCCAACCGTGTTGGAAAAATGGGTGAGCCCCTATCCTTCCCCCGAGCTGCCCCGTCGGGAGAAGACTATACAAGATATGGAAAACTTAAAAGGACTTCGCAATACCTTTGAGAACATCCGGAGGGGTCGGAGACCCGATGCACCACCAGAACCTGCAGCGGCCGAGTCCGCGCCATCGTTGACTGTACCTGCGCCGGCGGCGCCAGCAGATGACAGCGACTCCGACGCGGAGAGCATCGGTGAACAGATTGTCCGGCTGGAGGAGAAGTTGCGGGAGCTGCGCAAGATCGCGACCGCCAGGATCCGGACGCCGCCGAAGAAGGACGAGGTAAGGGTGCCTGTCACCACCCGTAGACCACCTTCTGCTACCACCGCTCCGTCGGTACCCCAAAGAAGACCCACTGTTGCTGTGAATTGCTGCACAGAGCCCACCGGACCGCTTGCGGCGGCGGTACCAACTGCCTTACATCCCACGATCATCATGCCGGGACCAGTACGGTCCACCCAAGGGTTTACCCCTAGGCCTATGGGGCCAATACCTATTAGGGGCCCCTTTACCTTGCAGCTTCCCCCTAACACAGTTATGTGGGCACATCCTCCTGTAGAGGACTACTACAGGCCGTACTTGCCAGCAGAGCCGGGTAATTATGACATACCCCTGTGAATCAGCCTGCTAGGCCTTTGATTTATTCCACCCAGGAATTATGTTGTTAACCCTTTCAGGACAGGAGTCCTATGTTTACTGGTCGTTTGTTGCTGCTGCCAGTTTGTCCACGGCTCAGTGGTGGGTGTTGACCACTGAAGTATTAAAGTCAACGGAGCCCAGTTTGTTTCCAGGACCTCCTGCCTGCTTTTGCTACCCCACGCCAAGTTGTGCCTGTTCCTTAGTTGCACCTTTTACCCTTAACCCCCTTTTCAGGTTGATCAGGGGTATTACAGCACTTGTCTTTGCTGTCGTTTTATTGTGCAACTTCATACTAAGGAACCGTGCCCGGAGACAGACTCAAAAGAACCTGAGCCTCTGAGATTTTTGCTCTTTTAAAAGGAAATGTGCCCAGAGATGGACTCCCCCGCATGAGAGCCTCTGTGATTTATAGGAAGATAACCTGGGTACGGACTCATGTTTGTTCTTTGAGCCTCCAAGGACTTTTATACTGTTTTATCTATTTCGCTGTTCTAATATGGACTTATTCATTGTTATGGACTATCCTGGTTATAATGTTACGCTGTGCCAGGTCAGCGCCCCAGTTCCATTCACTATCCTGAGAGAAGAGAACGACGCCCCTTGTCACTGCCCTGCACCTTTATCAATTGGACCTGATGTGAATGTAAATGCAGATGAATTACATATATGTATGCCTGCATGTGTCTTTTCTGTTTCAGGTAGAGATTCCAGATGGGCGAGCCCTGATGGAGTACGAGGTCGTACTCAGCATAAAGCAGTGGGGTATGTAGTGTACGGGGACTGTAATGCCCGTCACTACAAAAGGGTACTTGCTGTGCTGTCGTGTCCCCTTATTTATGGGGAGGTTGGTTATAACATGTAATTAAATGTAATGCTATGTATTTCCCTGTTACTGTGAAACTTGCATGTACAGGCCTGCTAGGGGTGTCATTCCAGCTCTTAGTCATTAGAGGGAGCTAGGGAGCCCTAGTTTATATAAGGCCCAGTCAGGGAAGGGAAAGTCAGTCTAAGGAGTCTGAGGTTCATAGTCTAGTCTAAAGTCAGTCTACAGGAGTTGGAGTTTAGACTATGTCAGAGACAAATCCAGGCCTGAAGCCTGCGGACCAGGAGAGGGTATTGTAGTCCCTGTAACCGGGTTCCAAATCCAAGGAGAAGGTTCCCCTCCTGAATCTATATATGCAGAAGCAGGAAGACCACTGTTAAACAGCCTGGGAAGTCAGAAGTTTCCAGAAGCTGAGAGGGAGACAGAGGCAAGCTCAGGAAAGCAAGAGGTACTCAAGACAACAGAGGAGGTACTTGTTAGAGATAAAGCCAAGGATATACGCCAGAGCTAGGGCATTGGACCTTGGGGAATAGTTTCCATGTTCCAGGATCAGACAGGAATAGAGTGCAAGCCGCCTGTACTGCAAGTCCTGTGTTTAACACTCTGAAGTCACCTTGCTATATACATATATATATTGCCTGCATCAACCGTATTGACAAATCGACTGTATGCAAAGGAACTGCGCTTCCGTTAATGTCCCTATATGAAAACTACTAAAGTTGGAGTTCTGTTTTAACATCACATGGTTCCTCAGTTATTCCTGCTATCAGCAAACGGTGTGCCACCGTTTAATTGGCACTGGCGTCACGAACATTTCTCATCATCACCTGCCCTTGCAGAGAGTCAGCCGTACCAGGTTAGTGTCTATTGCACTACAACACCCAGGAACATTTCTAAACACAACTTGAGTACGCTGCAGAAGGGGTTTGTACTTCATTGTATATAAATCAGATAGACAGGGAGTGCGCTTCACCCCAAGACATGTTAGTTGTTGGGTGCGCCAGTTACATGCGGAGTTCTTCTGGATGGACGAGAGAACAGGGGGTGAGAGGCCAATATGTAGGACCTGAGATGTGGAGGGGTTCACTGTAAAACTGGACAGGGAACCAAAGTGACTGAGTATGGAGAGGATGGTCTCCATAGATTTGCAGGGGTTAGTTGCTGGGTGCGGTTTTATTACTTCTTTTTGGTGCCCGGCAGCGGGCACAGTGTCATTGCGCCCAGTGCCACGACCTCTGCCTGAACCATCAGCATAACGCCCACTCCCCCGTCCCTTAGTGCCGGCCTTCTTCATACTGACGGACTTTTTACTGCCCACAACAGACCGTCCTCAGGTGCAGGGCGGTATATGAGACAGAACAGATCCGGGACAGTATTGTAGCCACAGATTACTGTCATCTGCAGACACTGCTGTATGATGGCGGTTATATCTAGGACTATGTTACTCCCAATATACGGGGCAGAGATGCAATGCGCGGCCATTAACGGTTTCTGGCGCAGACAGGAAAACTGGGTGCAGATTCAGTGGAATTTGTAGAATAGTGGAAGACTGGCACTCTCAACACAGGGGTCATTAGGTTGCAAATCACAAAATTTATTGTAGGTACATAAAAGGTTAAAATTAATATTGATAAAATATGCAATTCGATACACTGTTAGTAAATAAACACAATCTGGTGTCAATGGTAACAAATAAATTAAGGTGATAAATTCATTTTATCAGTGTTGCAAGTCCTTGAGAAATTAGCAATAAAGGGATAAAACTTCTTCTTTGTTCCTAATGGAGAAAGATCCAGTATTGAAATACTTCAGTTATATTGAACTTTGAGTATAATGTTCCTTTTCAAGCAGGCTGTATATTTTAACAGCTCAGAGTATATCTGATAACACCCACTCTATAGGTATGCTTCAATAATAATCAGTCCCTCCGGTATTTCAAGATATGTATAATATATAATATCAGCCCGCTATACGGGTATATCTCTATATCAGTCCGGCACTCTGGGACGGTGTACAGATGACAACCCACTATGTGGGCTTACCTTCTCCTTTATGTCGGACAATCATCCAAATGTTCTAAGGGCTGCTGGAAGCCGGCGTCCCGGCTATTCCTTGGTCAGCGTTCCACGTGGAGTCGGAGACAGGATCGTCGCTCCGGAAGTGACGTAGCGGCACTCGGGATTTTGTTCGTTGATATTTTCTTCGGCCAGTTGTATAAGGCACAAGCTTCGTTCCGTCCGATCAGGGATACAGTGCACTGTTGTCCCGCAGAATATAAGGAGAATCTTCTTATAGCTGGGTCATATATAGATCTTTGTCCAGATCACTAGAAACCAAACGCGTTTCGAGGACACCTCTCCTCTTCTTCAGTGGTAATGACCCTACTCCATATTGGATTGATTTTTATACTCCTGGTTGGGAATTCCAAAAGTCAGAAATGGAATATTTTTCAACATCATTTTTTCTCTTTTTAGATGCATTGGATATCATTTTTTCTTTTTTCATGTATATCCTCCCCATTTTTTCTCATCCAGTATTTCATAAATCGCATTATTTTTCAATTTTTCTACTTGCGTTTTTATTGCGTTTTGAGTGTGTTTTTTTGTTTGGAACATGCGTTTTTTTAACAGAAGCTGCAGATCTTCTCAGGATACAAAAATCCTTCAAGGATTTTGTTGCAACAACTTTACTTAAGCTTTTATAGTGATTTTTATCAACCATTTTTAAAGATCATGTTTCAATTATATCTCATTAATTCATTTGTCATCTTTCCTCATATGCTATATACTAATCAGCATTATAAATACATATAAAAAATTGTAAAACTCTTATTATAAAAAATAATAAAAATGTGAGCTGCATTATTATAATTCCCATTCAATGTAACATCCTATTCGGATTGTTCAAAATACAATGGATATTATCAAAATATTCGTCCAATATCAACAAGGTATAGGGATTGAGTCGATTTTGTACTTTAAAGATATGGCAGTGGTTCTTTTGGGATTATAGATCATTTTCCAGGTGTACAATATTAGGTAGGGAAAAGGGTACACATGTCTGTCTCCGAGAGAGAGCCGCAGCACTGATAAACAGTCAAGCATGCGATTCCCTGACAGAGAGAAACATATGTCCCATAATGTTAAAGAAAGCCAAAAATCTCCAAATCTGCATTTAATCCTCTAGGTATAAGACTTCCAAAATCATAAATTCGTTTCGATTCTGCCCTTGACATTTTTTCAATGTGGTTACCACCCCTCCAGTCATGATCTATCTGCTCCAGTGCTAGGAAGGAAAGGCCTCCACCATCTTTATTGTGGATTTCTTTAAAATGCCTTGATAGAGCATTATTTTCACAGCCATTTGGCTATATTGTTTAAATGTTCAGACATGCGTACCTTTAACTGTCGTTTAGTCCTCCCAATATATTGTTTATTGCATGGGCACTGGATCAGATAGACCACGCTGGAGGAGTTGCACGTCAAAAAGCCTTTGATGTCCATCGAGAATGCATTCTGAGTTGAGGAGATTTTTTCTGTTTTTTTAGGAAATTTAGTTTTTTTGCATCCTATACAGGATCCGCATCTAAAAAAACCATCTGGTTTTAGCCAGTTTTGGTTTGTTTTCTTCTGCTTTCTTTTAACAGTCGGCGCTATCTGAATGCCTAAATTGGGCGCTTTGGTATAGGTTATGAGGGGATTTACTGGGAGTAATGGACCAATAATTTTATCATGGAGGAAATGATGCCAGTGACGTTTTATGATTCCCGTTATCTGTTTGGAGCAAGCGTTATACGGCAGAATCATCCTAAATTCCGAATTTTGGTTTGATTTCTGTATTTTATTTTCATCAAAGAAAGTGGTTCTCTCCAACTTTCTCACTTTGTCTAGTGCCTCATCCAATAATTTATCTGGGTAGAGTTTTTCTTTAAACTGTATATTCATTATGGAGGCTTCTCTTTCAAATTGAGTTTCTTCCGTACAGTTTCTTCTAATACGTCGAAACTGGCCAAAAGGAATATTCATAAGCCAAGTTGGCAAATGACAACTTGAGAAAAGGATGAACCCATTTTTTGCTGTGGGTTTGTGATGAGTATTACAAACATATTTGTTTTCTTTCCTCATGATCTGAATATCCAAAAAATCAGTTTTTTCTGTGTCCGGTCCAACCGTAAAACACAGATTATATTTATTAGCATTCAGATCTTCCAAAAATTTGGATAAGCTAATCTCATCTTTGCGCCAAATAAAAATAATATCATCTATATAACGCCGCCATAGGACCAGGTCCCCCCCCAGTCTGGGACCAATGGTCTCCTGTTCCCACTGGGCCAGGAACAAATTGGCATAACTGGGGGCGAACCTGGTTCCCATGGCGGTGCCCCTCAGCTGTAAATAAAAAACTTCCTCAAACATGAAATAATTGTGGCGTAAGATATGGTCAACTCCCTCCACAATGAAGTCTATCTGTTCTGATTTGAGGGTATTATCCCCCTTTAATTGGTTCTTAAGAGCCTCCACTCCCTGCTCGTGATCTATCACAGTATATAGTGATTGGACGTCCAATGTATTTATGATCCATTCTGGTTGGACGTCCAAACCTTCTAATTCTTTTATTATTTGTGTAGTGTCTCTAATATGAGACATAGATTTTTTAACAAAGGGCTGAAGTAAAGTGTCTAAATACTGCGACAGATTGGATGTCAGGGAACCTATTCCTGATATGATAGGGCGACCGGGGGGATTGGTCAAGTCCTTATGTACTTTTGGTAAACAGTAAAATATTGGCAATCTCCCCGGTGTGCCCATAATAAATCTATATTCTTGCTCTTGGAGGATTCCCTGCTGTAATCCTCTGTCGCAGTATTCTAATAAGGAGGCTCTGAATGTTGTCAGAGGATCTGCTTTAATCAATTTCTATGTAGATTGATCTGTAAGTTGTTTCATACATTCATTATGGTATTGTTCTTGTCCCCAGATAACTATGGCGCCGCCCTTATCAGCCGGTCGGATAATTATATTATGTTCTTTCTGGAGTTCCTGTAGGGCTTTAAACTCTCCTCTAGTTAGATTGTTACTGTTGTAATTTCTTTCTTTCATCCGTTCTAGATCTGTTTCCACATTTTTTTGAAAAGCCATCATTTCAGGACTTATTTCGGCTCTGGGAAATTTTTTTGATTTACACTTTAGTTGAGTATGTGTAAATGGGTCACTTCGTTCATTGTTAATAGTTACCGGATTTTTTAAAAAATATTTTTTTAAACATAATTTTCTAATAAATTTTTGAATACCTATGTAGGTATTAAATTTATTCAATTTAGTGGTAGGGGCAAATTTCAAACCTTTGTTTAATAACGTGATCTGTTGTGAACTAAGATTAATAGTGCTAAGATTAATTATATTATTTGAATCCATATTCAATAGTGTCTTCTGTGCTCGAATTTTCTTTTTTCCTCTTCGTGTCTTTGTGGTTTTGGAGGATACTGTTTGTGATGTTGTTGTTGATTGTCTTGTGTGTAATTTTTCTGTGTGTTGTGTTCGTGTTTTCGTAGATGAGCTTTCGCATAAGTGGGTTTCCTTTGTTCTTGTGGTGAAGTTCTGTGTCGCAAGTTGTAAGGGGGTCTGTGTGGGGTTTGTGTCATTATGTTTTGTTCCGGTGAACGTGACCCTCTCCGCCGAATTCTCGGTGGATGATGGGGAGGGGTTTGATCTAAAAAAGAATGGTGTGTCAGGGTTTCATATCGATTTTGAGTTGGTATGTTATACCTCTCACGTTCAGGGGTTTCTTCCCGTGCATAATCATGTACATCCCTTATTGGGTCTATCCTATTTGTCTGATTTTCATTGCTGTAAGACTTGGATATATTTTTATGTTTTTTGGCCTTCTTCAATATAATCTCCTGTTCCATTTTGTCAAGACTCTTACAGAGTCTCTCCTGCCACATATTGTATATCTCATTTTTTGGTAGTTTATCTAATATAATTTTTAATTCAGAGATTTTCTGAGACAAGTTAGCCAAAATCTCAGATCTCCTTTTTATAATTAGTTCTACAAGTTCCCGTGATTGTTTCATAAGGAGCCCTTGCCATTCTTTGTCGAACTCTTCCCCCATTAAATCTTGTGCAGGTGTTTTTATTAATTGCAATCCTTTTGGGATTCTATCATGGGTTAAATACTGTTTTAAAGATCGTATCTCCCAAATTTGCCTAAGTTGTCTTTGCATAATCCATTCAAGTTCTCTGAACGTATCCGACTCCACGTGGAACGCTGACCAAGGAATAGCCGGGACGCCGGCTTCCAGCAGCCCTTAGAACATTTGGATGATTGTCCGACATAAAGGAGAAGGTAAGCCCACATAGTGGGTTGTCATCTGTACACCGTCCCAGAGTGCCGGACTGATATAGAGATATACCCGTATAGCGGGCTGATATTATATATTATACATATCTTGAAATACCGGAGGGACTGATTATTATTGAAGCATACCTATAGAGTGGGTGTTATCAGATATACTCTGAGCTGTTAAAATATACAGCCTGCTTGAAAAGGAACATTATACTCAAAGTTCAATATAACTGAAGTATTTCAATACTGGATCTTTCTCCATTAGGAACAAAGAAGAAGTTTTATCCCTTTATTGCTAATTTCTCAAGGACTTGCAACATTGATAAAATGAATTTATCACCTTGATTTATTTGTTACCATTGACACCAGATTGTGTTTATTTACTAACAGTGTATCGAATTGCATATTTTATCAATATTAATTTTAACCTTTTATGTACCTACAATAAATTTTGTGATTTGCAACCTAATGACCCCTGTGTTGAGAGTGCCAGTCTTCCACTATTCTACTTATTTTTGCAATGTAGAGGCTGTAATATGTTGTTGAGGTTGATAATATACTATAGAGGCTGTGATGTAATGTGGAGGCTGGTAATATGGAGGCTGTAATATAATGCATAGGCTGGGAATATGAAGGCTGTAATATAATGTAGAGGCTGTGATGTAATGTGGAGGCTGGTAGTATGGAGGCTGTAATGTAATGTTTAGGATGTGATGTAAATTAGAGGACGATAATATGAAGTCTGTAATATAATGTGGAGGCTGGTAATACGGAGGCTGTAATATAATTTGGAGGCCGGTAATGTAACATGGAGGATGGCAATATTTAGGCTGTAATATAATGTGGAGGCTATAATGTAATGTAGAGGCTGTAATATGTTGTTGAGGTTGACAATATACTATGGAGGCTGTGATGTAATGTGGAGGCTGTAATATAATTTGGAGGCTATAATGTAATACATAGGCTGGTAATATGAAGGCTGTAATATAATGTGATGTAATGTGGAGGCTGGTAGTATGGAGGCTGTAATGTAATTTTTAGGATGTGATGTAATGTAGAGGACGGTAATACGGAGGCTGTAATATAATGTGGAGGCCGGTAATGTAACATGGAGGCTATAATGTAATGCGGAGGCTGGTAATATTTAGGCTGTAATATAATGTGGAGGCTATAATGTAATGTAGAGGCTGTAATATGTTGTTGAGGTTGATAATATAATATGGAGGCTGTGATGTAATGTGGAGGCTGTTATTATGGAGGCTGTAATATAATGAAGATGCTGTAAATATGGAGGCTGTAATATAATGTTGAAGTTGATAATATAGAGGCTGTGATGTAATGTGGAGGCTATAATGTAATATGGAGGCTTAAAATATGAAGGCTGTAATATAATGTTGAGGTTGATAATATAATATGGAGGCTGGTAATATGGAGGCTGTAATATAATTTGAGGGCTGTAATGTAATGCAGAAGCTGGTAATATGAAGGCTGTAATATAATGTAGAGGCTGTGATGTAATGTGGAGGCTGGTAGTATGGAGGCTGTAATGTAATGTTTAGGATGTGATGTAATGTAGAGGACGGTAATATGGAGTCTGTAATATAATGTGGAGGCCGGTAATGTAACATGGAGACTGTAATGTAGAGGCCGGTAATACGGAGGCTGTAATATAATATGGAGGCTGGTAATGTAACATGGAGGCTGTAATGTAATGTGGAGGCTGGAAATTTTTAGGCTGTAATATAATGTGGAGGCTATAATGTAATGTAGAGGCTGTAATATGTTGTTGAGGTTGATAATATAATATGGAGGCTGGTAATATGGAGGCTGTAATATAATTTGAGTGCTGTAATGTAATGCAGAGGCTGGTAATATGAAGGCTGTAATATAATGTAGAGGCTGTGATGTAATGTGGAGGCTGTTAGTATGGAGGCTGTAATGTTTAGGATGTGATGTAATGTAGAGGACGGTAATATGGAGTCTGTAATATAATGTGGAGGCTGGTAATGTAGCATAGTGACTGTAATGTAGAGGATGGTAATACGGAGGCTGTAATATAATGTGGAGGCCGGTAATGTAACATGGAGGCTGGTAATTTTTAGGCTGTAATATAATGTGGAGGCTATAATGTAATGTAGAGGCTGTAATATGTTGTTGAGGTTGATAATATAATATGGAGGCTGTGATGTAATGTGGAGGCTGTTATTATGGAGGCTGTAATATAATGAAGATGCTGTAAATATGGAGGCTGTAATATAATGTTGAAGTTGATAATATAGAGGCTGTGATGTAATGTGGAGGCTATAATGTAATATGGAGGCTTAAAATATGGAGGCTGTAATATAATGTTGAGGTTGATAATATAATGTGGAAGCTGTAATATAATATGGAGGCTGTAATATCATGTGAAGGCTGGAATATAATGTGTAGGCTGTAATGTAATGTGGAGGCTGTGATATTATGTGCAGCCTGATAATGTAATGTGGAGGCTGGTAGTATGGATGTTGTAATATAATGTAGAGGCTGGTAATATGAAGGCTGGTAATGTAATATGGAGGCTGTAATAGAAACATAGATGTAATGTGGAGGCTGTAATGTAAGTTGGAGGCTACAATGTAATGCAGAGGCTGGTAGTATGGAGGCTGTAATAGAATGTAAAGGCTATAATGTAATGTGGAGGCTGTACTATAATGTTGAGGTTGATAATATAATATAGAGCCTTTAATATAATGTAATTTACAGGCTGGAAAATGAAAACCACCAGCACTTCTGAGCTCAGCCAATCAGAGCTGGAGGGCGGGGCCTGGAGTTCAGGAACAGCCCCGCCCCCAGTTCTCTTTCAGGTCCGCCCATGCTCCATATAAAGGAGGGCTCTGGGCTGAGCAGTCACTGCTCTCTGCGCCTCACACCTAGAAGATGTCTGGTCGCGGTAAAGGAGGGAAAGGGCTCGGGAAAGGCGGCGCCAAGCGGCACAGGAAGGTGCTCCGTGATAACATCCAGGGCATCACCAAGCCTGCCATCCGCCGCCTAGCTCGCAGGGGAGGCGTCAAGCGCATCTCCGGCCTCATCTATGAGGAGACTCGCGGGGTGCTGAAAGTCTTCCTGGAGAACGTCATCCGGGACGCCGTCACCTACACCGAGCACGCCAAGAGGAAGACCGTCACCGCCATGGACGTGGTCTACGCGCTCAAGCGCCAGGGCCGCACTCTCTACGGCTTCGGGGGTTAATGCTGCCGCCTCCTCCGTCCTCACAGCACAAAGGCTCTTCTCAGAGCCGCCCACATCTTCCCGGGGAGAAGCTACAATGCCACTGAGGGGTTAACACCGCCGGCCCATCAGGAGATCAGCGGCGCCCTGTGCTCAGTACAGCCGGAGGTCTACAATGCTGAAACCCCCCAATAATCTGTGTAAATCCCGAGCCCCGGGTGTTCTCCACCGCAGCTACGAGACGAGCTGTGCTCGGAGACTGAGGGGTTAATCCGTCCCGCCAATGAGCGGCGCTGGTACAGGTCACATGACCGGCTCCACCTGTAAATCAGCAGCTCAACTATAGGCGGGAAATTCAAATGAGCGACGAGATCCTGAGCTCTTCCAGCCAATAGCAGAGCTCTGGACCCCGCAGCCGTTATTTGCCCGTGAGCCCCGCCCCTCCTGCTGTCTCCGCCCCCCGCTCTTCTCAGAGCCCCCACCTTCTCTAGGGCGGAGCTGCCGCATTGTGTGAATACATGGAAGCCTCATGTCCGAGGCGGATTATTCCCTCATTATAGACCACTGATCGGGAGGATGGGGGGAGTAGTGATCAGACAGTGAGGATGGGGGGGAGTAGTGATCAGACAGTGAGGAGGATGGGGGAGTAGTGATCAGACAGTGAGGAGGATGGGGGGAGTAGTGATCTGCTGATGGATGGATGTGAGCCCCGCCGTGCGCTCTATCCCCGGACACCAGCGCAGAGCTGGAGAAGGGGGCGGAGCGATAGAACAAGTGCTTTACAGTGATTGGCTGATCTCTGGCTTTTGAAATTCCCGCTCAATTACAGTCCGGTCAGAATCCAGCGGCCGTGGAGGAGCAGTCCATTACACACAGGGGCGCTGATGGTCCGGGCGTCACACAGGGGCACTTGCCGCTCCAGACATGCTGCGAGAACGGGCAGACATTGCTGCTGTAGCGGGTTCGTCCCCTGTGTGTAATGGACTGCTCCTCCACGGCCGCTGAGCGGGAATTTCAAAAGCCAGAGATCAGCCAATCACTGTAACGTACTTGTTCTGTAGCTCCGCCCCCATAGCCTGCTCAGTATTAACCCGTCAGTGGCCGCCTTCTCCCGCCCCCCACCGGAGAAGGGGAGAACAGTCCCGTAGTCACTGTGCGGAGAAGAGCGGCTCCATCGCTGCGCTGGTGTCCAGGGATAGAGCGCACGACCCCCCTGCACGCACAGTACACTCAGCGGCGGCATCACTACCAGCAGGGGGCGGGGCGCAGTGAGGGGCGGTTATCAGCAGAGCAGCGAGGCCCTGATAGACGGAAGAGAGCGGCGCTGACAGGGTTAACCCGCCCCCTATTCCTGCCCGCAGAGAAGCGGAGCCCCCGCCCGCTGTGAGCGGAGAACGAGGGCAGAAGGGCGGAGTGGAGCTCGTCTGAGGAGGAGGCGGTGGGAAGGGACTGACCTCCCGCTTCATGTAGGAGGGGCTTATTACCTGGAGACACGCCCATCAGCTGGGACTGGCGGATAGGATGAGCTCCGCCTCTTGTGAACGATGATTGGTTATTGAAGTTTTTGCGGGCACATCATTGTACGAATAAACCAATAGGGATGTAGGGGTGTGGTTTACATGAGCCAATGAGGACGAGGCCGGGAGTATAAATGGTCTGCACGGTCCGTTCCTCACCTCATTCTCTTGCTGTGTACAGATCTCTGCAGAGCCATGGCCAGAACCAAGCAGACAGCGCGTAAGTCCACCGGCGGGAAAGCTCCCCGCAAGCAGCTGGCCACTAAGGCCGCCAGGAAGAGCGCCCCCGCCACTGGCGGAGTCAAGAAGCCTCACCGCTACCGGCCCGGGACCGTCGCTCTCCGGGAGATCCGGCGCTACCAGAAGTCCACCGAGCTGCTCATCCGGAAGCTGCCCTTCCAGCGCTTGGTGAGAGAGATCGCCCAGGACTTCAAGACCGACCTTCGCTTCCAGAGCTCGGCCGTCATGGCCCTGCAGGAGGCCAGCGAGGCTTACCTGGTCGGGCTCTTCGAGGACACCAACCTCTGCGCCATCCACGCCAAGCGGGTCACCATCATGCCCAAGGATATCCAGCTGGCCCGCAGGATCCGAGGGGAGAGGGCTTAGATCTGCGCCCCGCACCCAACAAAGGCTCTTCTCAGAGCCACCACCTCCTCCAGAGACGAGCTCCACTCCGCCCTTCATTCTCCACCTCTGCTCACAGGAGGCGGTTTAACCCTTTCAGCGCTCTAATTAGTGAGAGCAGTTCCTTTATTCTAAAAGCGCTCTCTGTATCTCCCCCCCGTCTATCAGGGACTCGCTGACCGTGACCGATAACCGCCTCCATCCTCCCTGCCCCCCGCCATCTCCACTCAGCGCTGCTGGGGGCGGAGCTATAGGACAAGTGCTTTACAGTGATTGGCTGATCTCCTGGCTTTTGAAATTCCCGCTCAATTACAGTGCGGTTAGAATTCAGCGGCCAAACCCTCTACAGCAGCAATGTCTGCCCGTACTCGCAGCAGGTCAGGAGCGGTAAGTGCCCCTGTGTGACCCCCGGACGCCTCCACAGCTGAGATCAGCGGCATCGCCAGCTCAGTCGTACAGAGCATGTGGGGGGCTCTTAGAAGAGCCTTTGGTTCCGGGGGGCACAGCAGCAGCAGAGCCGGGCTCACTTGCTCTTGGCCGACTTGGTGCTCTCGGTCTTCTTGGGCAGCAGCACGGCCTGGATGTTGGGCAGGACGCCTCCCTGGGCGATGGTGACACCGCCCAGCAGCTTGTTGAGCTCCTCGTCGTTACGCACGGCCAGCTGCAGGTGGCGGGGGATGATGCGGGTCTTCTTGTTGTCGCGGGCGGCATTGCCGGCCAGCTCCAGGATCTCGGCGGTGAGATACTCGAGCACAGCGGCCAAGTAGACGGGAGCGCCGGCGCCCACCCTCTCGGCGTAGTTGCCCTTGCGGAGGAGCCTGTGCACTCGGCCGACCGGGAACTGGAGCCCTGCCCGGGAGGAGCGGGTCTTGGCCTTAGCCCGGACTTTGCCTCCTTGTTTGCCTCGTCCAGACATCTTCCTCTTTTCTGTACAGATGAGACTGACTGATCCGCTCCGCCCGTCACTTCTTATACCCGGATGGCGCAGGGAGAACTCCTCTGTGATTGGCTGAATACAAATCCGGTTTTCAGCGCCAAATCCTGCAGCCAATGAGGAAGCAGATGACCTGGAAAGGCTTGTGAGGACACGCCCCCTTTTCTCCACCAATTGCCGGCCGCCCCCATAGCACCGGTGTATCCCCGAGTGCCCGGCTCTGTGGATCCATCCAGCCGCTCGTCCTTCACTACCTCCTCCTCCTCCTCCTCAAGTGTCCAATCACTACTCCCCCCATCCTCCTCAGTGTCCAATCCCTACTCCCCTCATCCTCCCGATCAGTGGTCTATAATGAGGGAATAATGAGGCTTCAATGTATTCACACAATGCGGCAGCTCCGTCCTAGAGAAGGTGGGGGCTCTGAGAAGAGCGGGGGGAAGAGAGAGCAAGAGCGGGGGGGCGGAGGAGGCGGGGCTCACATCCATCTAATCAGCCGAGCCGGGGGCGGAGCAGCAGGAGGGGCGTGGCTCACAGCCATTCATTCAGCTGAGCAGAAGGAGGGGCGGGGCTCGCATCCATCCATTCAGATGAGCCGAGGGCGGAGCTTGTCCACTGCCGCTGAATTCTAACCTGACGGTAATTGAGCGGGAATTTCAAAAGCCAAGGTACTAGTTCTATAGCCCCGCCCCCATAGCCTGCTCAGTATTAACCCGTCAGTGGCCGCCTTCTCCCGCCCCCCACCGGAGAAGGGGAGAACAGTCCTGTATTCACTGTGCGGAGAAGATCGGCTCCATCGCTGCGCTGGTGTCCAGATATAGAGCGCACGACCCCCCTGCACGCACAGTACACTCAGCGGCGGCATCACTACCAGCAGGGGGCGGGGCGCAGTGAGGGGCGGTTATCAGCCGAGCAGCGAGGCCCTGATAGACGGAAGAGAGCGGCGCTGACAGGGTTAACCCGCCCCCTATTCCTGCCCGCAGAGGAGCCGGAGCCCCCGCCCGCTGTGAGCGGAGAACGAGGGCAGAAGGGCGGAGTGGAGCTCGTCTGAGGAGGAGGTGGCGGCTCTGAGAAGAGCCTTTGGGGGAGAGGTGCGGGCGGCGCCGGTTACTTCTTGGCCGCGCTCTTCTTGGCTTTCGCCGCTTTCTTAGCCGGACTCTTGGAAGCCTTGGGTTTGGCCGCCTTCTTAGCCGGACTCTTGGCAGCCTTGGGTTTGGCCGCCTTCTTAGCCGGACTCTTGGCTAGCTTCTTGGGGGCAGCCTTCGGCTTCTTGGGGCTCTTGGCTGCTTTCTTGGCCGCGGCTGGTTTCTTAGCCTTTTTCGGGCTCTTGGCCGGAGCCTTCTTGGGCTTCTTCGGGGATTTAGCGGGTTTCTTGGCCGCAGTAGCTGCAGGTTTCTTGGCCGCCGGCTTCTTCTTCTTGGCCGCCGCCTTGTCCTTGGTCTCCTGCTGCTTCTTGTTGAGCTTGAAGGAGCCGGAGGCGCCGCTGCCCTTCACCTGGGTGAGGGTCCCCTTGGTGACCAGAGCCCTGACGGCCACCTTGATGCGGCTATTGTTCTTCTCTACATCGCATCCTCCGGCAGCCAGAGCCTTCTTCAGGGCGGCCAGAGACACCCCGCTGCGCTCCTTGGAGGCGGACACGGCTGTGACCAGGAGCTCGGACACGCTGGCACCGGACGGCTTCTTGCTTTTCTTGGCGCCCCCTGCCGCGGCGGATTTCCTCGGCTGCTTCTTGGACTTGGCGGCCGCTTCGGCGGGAGGAGGAGGAGCGGCGGCTGCTGGCGCGGTCTCTGCCATCGTGTGAGACGTGGGGAGAAAACACAAAGACTTCTCCTGAAGAAAACACTGAGGCCGGGGCCGGGACCGCCTCTTATATGTGCAGCGCTGCGCAGTGATTGGCTGTCGAGCTCCGCCCTCCTGCGCGTCTATTGGCTGACACTGGACACTGGCCCCGCCTTCACCACTCTCAGCCCGGCTGCAGCTCCGCTCTCCCCTTGTGCTTCCCTGCCCGGGAGAAGAGCCCTTTAGCGGCTAGAACCGGACAGGAGAGGCCGCCTTCTCCGCGCCTTCCTCCTCCCGGACATCCCCCCTCACCGTGTGCCGCCGTCTGTGGCGGAGGAGGCGGGAGCAGGCCCCGGGATCTCCGCCACAGGCCTCCCGCTCTGCCTGCCATTCTGCACATCCGGCTGGATCCGGCCCGATGGCTCCGCTGCGGGGGCTCGTTCCCTCTCTTCCCGGCCCTAGTCTCCATCCCAGGGCTCTTTCCCACAAGGTGGGGCCGCAGGAAGCTGCTTGGACCCTGCGGGGAGGAGCTGGAGCCGCGGAGAGCCCGGGAGGGTAACACAGGCGGCGGCCTCCGCTCCCTGCCGGCTCCAGTGCTCCGTGTCCCCGCACATTCCCCGCCGCAGTGATGCCGCCTCATGTGTGTACAGGGCTCTCAGGGAGCAGAGATGCGTCTTGTGGTCAGGGCTCCGCAGATGACAGAGGACTTCTCTCCTGGGCTCCTGGCTGCAGCAGAGGGGGTGCCGGTACAATGGGGCAGAGTATGGCCCCGCCCCCCAGAAGTGTGGACCCCGCTTTACTGACCCCCGGAAACATTCTGGGGAGTAAGAAATGTAGAGAAAACTGTCCCTATAATCCCCCTCATTGCACCTCCGTAATCTCAGTACAATACGGCAAAGTATAGTATAGTATAGTACAGTATAGTATATTATAGTACAGTATAGTATAGTGCAGTATATTATAGTATAGTGCAGTATAGTATATAATAGTATAGTACAGTATATTATAGTATAGTACAGTATAGTATATTATAGTATAGTGTAGTAGAGCACAGTATAGTATAGTACAGTACATTATAGTACTGTACAGTATAGGACAGTATATTATAGTATAGGACAGTATATTATAGTACTGTACAGTATATTATAGTACTGTACAGTATAGTACAGTATATTATAGTATAGTGCAGTATAGGACAGAATATTATAGTATAGTATATTATAGTATAGTGTAGTAGAGCACAGTATAGTATAGTACAGTATATTATAGTACTGTACAGTATAGGACAGTATATTATAGTATAGTGCCGTATATTATAGTACTGTACAGTATAGTACAGTATATTATAGTATAGTGCAGTATAGGACAGTATATTATAGTATAGGACAGTATATTATAGTATAGGACAGTATAGTACAGTATATTATAGTATAGTACAGTATATTATAGTACAGTATATTATAGGACAGTATAGTACAGCACAGTATAGTATAGTATAGTACAGTATATTATAGTATAGTACAGTATAGTATATAATAGTACAGTATATCATAGTATAGTACAGCATAGTATAGTATAATATAGTACAGTATATTATAGTATAGTACAACACAGTATAGTATATAATAGTACAGTATATTATAGTACAGGATAGTATAGTAAAGCATAGTATATTATAGTATAGTACAGCACTGTATAGTATATTATAGTATAGTACAGTACAGCATAGTATATTATAGTATAGTACAGTATAGTATAGTACAGGACAGTATAGTATAGCACAATATAGTATATTATAGTATAGTACAGCACGGTATAGTACAGGACAGTATTGTATAGTACAGTATATTATAGTGCAGCATAGTACAGTATAGTACAGGATTGTATAGTACAGCATAGTATAGTATAATATAGTACAGTATATTATAGTATAGTACAGCACCGTATAGTATATAATAGTACAGTATATTATAGTACAGGATAGTATAGTAAAGCATAGTATATTATAGTATAGTACAGCACTGTATATTATAGTATAGTACAGCATAGTATAGTACAGTATATTATAGTATAGTGCAGCACAGTATAGTACAGGACAGTATAGTATAGCACAATATAGTATATTATAGTATAGTACAGCATAGTACAGTATAGTATAGTACAGCACGGTATAGTACAGGACAGTATTGTATAGTACAGTATATTATAGTGCAGCATAGTATAGTACAGTATATTATAGTGCAGCATAGTATAGTACAGTATATTATAGTATAGTACAGTATAGTACAGTATATTATAGTATAGTACAGTATAGCACAGTATAGTACAGCACGGTATAGTATAGTACAGGACAGTATTGTATAGTACAGCATAGTATAGTATAGCACAGTATAGTATAGAACTGTATTGTACAGTATAGTACAGTATATTATAGTACGGTACAGTATGGTATAGTACAGTATATTATAGTACAGCACAGTATATTATAGTACAGCACAGTATATTATAGTACAGTATATTATAGTATATTATACTACAGTATAGTACAGTATAATACAGTATAGTACAGTGTAGTACAGCATAGTATAGTACAGTATATTATAGTACAGTATAGTACAGCACAGTATATTATAGTACAGCATAGTACAGTATATTAAAGTACAGTATAGTACAGGACAGTACAGTATATTATACTACAGCACAGTATAGTATAGTACAGTGTAGTACAGCATAGTATAGTACAGTATATTATAGTACAGTATATTATAGTACAGTATAGTACAGCACAGTATATTATAGTACAGTATAGTATAGTTTAGTATAGTACAGTATATTATAGTACATCACAGTATAGTATAGTATAGTACAGCACAGTATAGTATAGCACAGTATAGTAAAGCACAGTATTGTATATTATAGTACAGTATATTATAGTACTGCATAGTATAGTACAGTATCGTATAGTACATTATATTATAGTACAGCATATTATAGTACAGCATAGAGTAGTATTGTACAGTATAGTATAGCACAGTATATTATAAAACTGTACAGTATAGTACAGCACAGTATATTATAATATAGTATAGTACAGTATACTACAAAACAGAACAGTATAGCACAGTATATTATAGTATAGTACAGCACAGTATAGTACAGTAAATTATAGTACTGTACAGTACAATATATTATAGTACATTATAGTACAGTATATTATAGTACAGCACAGTATAGTACAGTATATTATAGTACAGCACAGTATAGTACAGTATATAATAGTACAGTATATTATAGTACAGCACAGTATTGTATAGTACAGTACAGTATATTATAGTACAGTATAGTACAGTATATTATAGTACGGCACAGTATAGTACAGCACAGTAGAGTACAGTATATTATAGTTTAGTACAGTATAGTATAGTACAGTATATTATAGTACAGTATAATACAGTATAGTACAGCACATTATAGTATAGCATAGTATAGTACAGTATATTATAGTACAGTATAGTACAGCACAGCATAGTACAGTATAGTATAGTACAGTATAGTACAGCACAGTATAGTACAGCACAGCATAGTACAGTATAGTATAGTACAGTATATTATAGTACAGTATAGCACAGTATAGGACAGTATAGTATGGTACAGTATAGTATAGTACAGCACAGTATGGTACAGCACAGTATAGTATAGTACAGTATAGTAAAGCACAGTATAGTACAGCATAGTATAGTACAGCACAGCATAGTACAGTATAGTACAGCACAGTATAGTACAGCACAGTATAGTACAGTACAGTATATTATAGTACAGCACAGTATAGTACAGAATAGTATAGTACAGTATATTACAGTACAGCACAGTATATTATAGTACAGTATATTATAGTACAGCACAGTATAGTACAGCATAGTATAGTACAGTATAGTACAACACAGTATAGTACAGCACGGTGTAGTACAGCACAGTATAGTACAGCACAGAATAGTATAGTACAGTATAGTACAGCACAGTATAGTACAGCACAGTATAGTATAGTACTGTATTTTATAGCACAGTATAGTACAGCACAGTATAATACAGCACAGTACAGTACAGCACAGCATAGTATAGTACAGCACAGCATAGTATAGTACAGTATAGTACAACACAGCATAGTACAGCACGGTATAGTACAGCACAGTATAGTACAGCACAGAATAGTATAGTACAGTATAGTACAGCACAGTATAGTACAGCATAGTATAGTACAGTATAGTACAGCACAGTATAGTATAGTACAGTATATTATAGCACAGTATAGTACAGCACAGTATAGTACAGCATAGTATAGTACAGTATAGCACAGCACAGTATAGTACAGCATAGTACAGTACAGCATAGTATAGTACAGTATAGTATTGTAACGGATCTCCTAGCACCCCGACTGGGTACCTCCGTTGATGGATGCTTCTAGTGCTTTCCGAGGGCTCCACATAATAAATGGAATAGGACAGCACCACTTCCTGGAACACATAATCCGTGGTATGGCGGCGCTGCTCGTGGCGTCAGCTCCCGGCCTCAGGGACCCCTCAAACGTAGAAAAAACTTCAGAAAAGTCGCGGCCCTCTTGTTCTTGAATCAAAGCTTAGCGTTTAATTACACTGAAAGGATACAGCAACGTCTGGACACACAGGTCTTTCTCAGCTACATGTGGTTTACAAGTGAAGTTCAATACTTATATAGGTGTAACATTCATTCCGGATTGGTTGAGGGGTTGTCCCCCAGAAAGGTCAAATCCCCCCCTTACATATTCACCCAATCGTGTTCTAAAGTGATAATAACATTCAGTAATAAAACAGCATAACCATCTCAGCTGTGTATATAAAATCGCTAATTTCTAATGATAATTTGTTTTCCCTTAGTCCTAACAGTGGCACAGATGGGGCATTCTGCCCCTGTGGACTGGTTAGGACAGGTGGAAGTTTTAATGAAATAATAAAAAACTGACAAATACACACCCTCCCTGCCCCCAATAAAGAGGGGAGTGACCTTCCGTACATCGTGTAATTACAAGTAGACAAAAATAACCACAATTACTAAAAAAGGGGGGGGAAATTTGTGTGCCACTGTTAGGACTAAGGGAAAACAAATTATCGTTAGAAATTAACGATTCCCTTACGTCCTAACCAGTGGCACAGATGGGGATTTAGCAAGTAGAAACCCCCATGGGAGGGTCCTCATGCCTGGCGGAAGATAACACTGTCCGGCCAAATGAGGAATAACTATGTATTCTAGTATCCACTCTATAGTGTGAGATAAAAGGTGAGTGAGAACTCCAAGAAGCTGACTTACAGATCACGTCCAATGGGATCGAGCTTCTCTCTGCAAAAGAAGTGGCCACTGCTCGAGTAGAGTGGGCCCTTACAAATTCAGGTGGCTCCAAGCCCTGAGACATATAAGACTCCCGAATTGCCTCTTTAATCCAGCGACTGATGGAGGGCTTAGAGGCTTTCCTCCCCTTATGGGTACCGGAAAAAAAGGATAAGGAGGTTTTCATCCTTCCTAAATACCTTGGAGCGTTCCAGGTAAATGCTAAAACATCTCGAAATGTCGAGGGTATGGAGCCCTCTTTCCTCAGAGGAGGGGGGTGGAGCCAACGTTGGCAGGGAGATCACCTGGTTAATATTGTCAAAGGAAGGAACCTTTGGGATGAAAGTAGGCAAAAATTTGAGAAGTACCCGATCCTGCAGGAACTTTGTATAAGACTCAAAGGCAGAAAAAGCCTGGAGTTCCCCAACTCGCTTTGCAGAGGTAACAGCCAACAAGAAGGTGATCTTCCAGGTCAGGAACTTGAATCCCGCCTCCTCTAGGGGCTCAAAGGGGGGAGATGATAAACCCCTGAGCACGACCGATAAATCCCAAACAGGGATAGGTCTGATTACTGTAGGCTTTAATCTTGAGGCTCCCTTCAGGAATCTCTTGATAAGGAGGTCTTGTGAAATAGCTCTGTTGAGACAAGCAGAGATTGCACATTAAGGGTAGCTGGTGATAGCCCCCTGTCCAGACCGTCTTGAAGAAATTGGAGAATTGTCGGGATGGAAGCTTCAGCGGATGTTTGCTGATGCCTTGTACACCAGGATGAAAAGATCTTCCAGATTCTGGAGTAGGCCTTATTGGTAGCTTCTGATCTGGAGTGCTCTAAGGTTCTCAAGACAGACCCTGATAGCCCTTCTATCCTTGGAAGGGACTGGTCAACCTCCAGGCCGTCAGGTTGAACATTTGAAGATTTGAGGAGATCTGGGTGTCCCCCGACACCAGTACTCTCTCTAGGGGAAGCCTCAGAAATTGACCCCGACTCATCTGTAAGAGTTGGGTAAACCAAGCTCTTTTCGGCCAGTATGGGATAATGGCGATAACTGACGCTTGGTCCTGCCTGATTTTCATCAAGACCCTTGGTATCAAGGAAATTGGAGGGAAGATGTAGGCCAGCCTGAACCTCCATGGGATTGACAGAGCATCTATAGCCACCGGGTTGTCCTCCCTGTAAAGGGAGCAATACCTCTCCACCTTGGTGTTGAACCTCGTTGCCATGAGATCGATCTCTGGCATGCCCCACCTGAGAGTTATTGAAGACCTCTGGATGAAGTGACCATTCTCCGGTTGGAAGACCTCGGCTCAGGCGATCCGCAATCACATTGAGAACTCTGCGAATGTGAACGGCTGATAAGTGGGTGAGGTTCAGTTCTGCCCAATCCAATATCACCCCTATCTCTCTCAGGAGCCTTTGTGACCTCGTGCCTCCCTGCTTGTTGATATACAGCACAGCGGTCATGCTGTCTGATTGTACCTTCACTGCCTTCCCTCGAATGAAGGGAGCAAAATGAAAAAGAGCTAGTCTGATTGCTCTGATCTCCAGGAGATTTGATGACAATAACCTCTCCTGAGTTGTCCAAGTTCCCTAGACTGTCATGTCCTGAAGATGCGCACCCCAGCCTACTAGGGATGCGTCTGAAGTAAGTATGATCCAAGAAGGCTGGATCAGGGACTTGCCGTCCTTGAGGTGGGACCACCACCTCAGAGAGGATCGGACTTTGTAAGGCAGGGAGAGCACAGAATTGAGTCCCACTGGACTGTGATTCCACTTGGCTAGTACTTCCGACTGGAGCGACATAGATGCCATAATGCCCAAGGTACCGCCTGAGCGGTTGAAGACATTAGTCCCAACATTTTCATCCATGTTCGAATCGTTACCTGTTTTGGTACAGAAAGAGAACGGGCTGTGTGTTGCACGGATTGCCTTCTTTCGGGAGTGAGCTGAATCGTCATCCTGACTGAATCCACCATGAACCCCAGGAACCTTACCGAGGTGGCTGGTTGAAGTTGGGATTTGTCCCAATTGATTATCCATCCCAACAGATGCAGGAATGTGACAGCCTGTTGGATGTGTTGGGACAGGATCGCTTGGGAAAGAGCTCTGAGGAGCCAGTCGTCCAGGTATGGAACTATACTCAGGCCCTGAAGCCTTAGCGCGGCCACCACAGAGACCACCACTTTGGTGAAAGTGTGTGGGGCTGAAGAAATCCCAAACGGGAGGGCCAGAAACTGAAAATATTTTAGGACCCCCCTGATGTTTACCGCGATCCTTAAGAATCTTCTGAACCCAGGATGGATGGGAATATGGAGATAAGCATCCTTAAAGACTAAGGTTGCCAAGAAATCTCCCGGCATAAGAAGATTGGTCACTGTGGCGGAACCCGCCTCGCCACTGGGCATTGGAGAGGCCTGGTTACCCGCCTCCTACCTACTGACTATGGTCCCTGGTGAATTTGGACGTGGAATGCAATTTGGGCATGTGGTATTTTGTATTGCTGTGTGTTGTGGACTGTATATATCTTGCCCTGGCTGTAAAGTTTGCTATGTTACAGGCATTGTTGTTCTGTGCCTCTTCTCCTCCCCCTTTTTCCTGTCCCATTGTTTCCCCAGCAAGGTGTTGTCGCAGGGACACCAGTTTAAACCAGCTGCTCTGTCCCTCCTCAATCTCCCATCAGCCCTTGCTATTGTCTGGCCCCACCCTTCCTTGTACCATAGTCCTAGGTACCCTATTGTATGTAAATGAGGCTGTTGTGGGGTTCAAAGTAGGTGTGCTGTGTCTAAATAAAGTCAGTTCCTATTTTAACCCTCAATGTGAAGTGTCGTCTTATTCTTGGGGGAGGATTTATTGCATGCTGTCCCAGTTTGACTGCTAGGAGTGTAAACCTATTTCGTATGGTTTCCTATTCAACTACCTACAGCATTCATATGCTTGAAGAGGATTTATAGGCTTCTTCGGTTCGGTGATTGTGGTGTCTGCCAGAGTGCTTGGAAACCTCAGGAAAACGCTAGGAGCATCCATAAACTGAGGTACTCAGTCTAGGGGTGCAAGGTGATCCGTTACAGTCACCGACTGGATAGTTTCCAAACTGAACTTCTTTTGTTTTATGAAACGGTTGAAGAACCTCAAATCTATAATCATCCTCCACTCTCCGGTATTCTTGGGTACCAGGAAAACTGGGGAGTAAATACCTGTTCCCCTCTCTTGGAGAGGAACCTCTTCTAAGGCCCCAGTCTGGAAGCATTCTAGCACGTAATTTTCTAGAATCTTTTGCTCGTTGCTGGGAAGAAGCCTTGTTTGGACGAACTTGTCCGGAGGCAGACTGTTCAAGTCCACAAGGTAGCCCTGAGAAATTACACGCAGGACCCAACTGTCCTGGATATGATCCTGCCAACAAGGTAGAAAGTGCTGTAGGCGACCGCCTACGGGAATGTGGGGAGAAGGGAGCCTGGGATTACCAGTCAGACCGGCTAAATACCAAGAGCCTCGAGGAGGCCCACAATCAGAGCGCCGAGGACTTCTTGGGGGGTCTAGAACCCCGAGAGGATTTTCCTCCTCTACGGGAGCCCTAATTCCTCTGGGCTCTGGGTTGAGGTTCCGCCCTGGAACCAAACCCCTTGCCCCGACCACGAAAGGACTGCTGGGGAAGGGACTTGCCCTTCTTGTCTGACAGCCCTTCCATTATTTGGTCAAGCTCTGCACCAAAGAGTTTGCCAGGTTCATATGCCATGGCGCAAAGATTGTGCTTTGAGGTCGTATCGGCCTTCCAAGGTTTTAACCAAAGCGGACACCTGCCCGCGGTTGAGAGAGCCATGGACTTAGATGCCAGCTTCAACTGTTGTGGAGCTGCGTCACACAGGAAGTCTATGGCAAGGCTGGCCGTCTTACATGAGGCCAGAATGTCGTCCCTAGAGACCCCCTGGTCTAGGTCAGACTGAATCTGGGTGAATCTTATTTTCAGAAAATTCGCCACTTCAGACGAAGAAATCGCAACCGAGGCGGAGGCCGAGGAATAAGCTCGCCTAAGGGCACAATCCTCCTTCCGATCCATTGGGTCTTGCAAACTTGACCCGTCGTCTGATGGGATCAGGGTCCTTCTCGATAGTTTTGCAATCGCCATGTCCACCTTGGGGACAGGCCCCCAGGAAGATACTTGATCTTCTTTGACCGGAAACACTGCCTTGAATCTTTTGGTCAACACTGGACCCTTCTCCGGCTTTCTCCATTCCGTCTTCATCAGAGACAGGAGAGAACCATCTGCTTTAAAGGCCCTAGGCCCCCTAGAGGCAGAGGATGAGGCTTCCCCCGGATCAACGTCCTGGTCCCCCGACCGGACGGATTTTAGTAGCCGCTGGGCTTTCTCCAGCGGAAAAAAAATTTGAAAACCCATCCTCCTCCTCCGAGGAGGAAGAGGCTAAACCGTCTCTCGCCTCCTGACACCCCGATACCTCCATCGCCCGATGGGGGGAGGAGGGACGATGGCGTTTAGAAACCAGGGTATTCTTCAGCTCTTGTATGGAGGCTTCCACCTGGTTCATATTGGTCTCCATATAGCCCTTTACCCAATCGACAACGTCGTGGACCGATGGCTCCAGCTGGGGGAGTGTCTTGGCCCTACAGGGTGGGCACCGGGAAAAATCGTAGGAGTCCTCCAGCACAATCAGGCAGTCATGGCACTGCAGGTGACGTCTCTTGCCAGCGGACTTCCTGCTGGGCTCTCGCTCACCGTCCCCGGTAGAAGACATGGCTGAAAAACAGAAGAGATATGAATTTAAGCATAATTCAAGAAAAAAAGACCTTTAACCGCAAGCTTCAGGATCTTTACCCAGAAGATCCTAGCAAGCTCTATTATAAAGGAAAAGGTTTTTCAGCAATACAGAGGTTTGCACGCAAACAACTCTAGCACCAACCACACGACTCAAGGTTAACAGAAAACTGCGCTCCAGGAGACTGAACCTGGAGCCTGACCATGTTTAAATAGGGTGTTTGGGCGCCAAATGGAAGCCCCGCCCAAAAAGGGGCGGGGTAAACCTCTAAAGCCTAATCCTTAGATCTGAGTAAAAAAAAAAAAAAAAAAAAACATCCTCTGGAACCCAGAGAGGGACCCCTGAATCATATAAAGGCACCCAACAGCCCTAAACAGAGAAATACTCCCCGGCCGGAGAAAAAACGGAAGTGACGTCACCTGACGTCACTTCAGCAAGATGGCGGCGCCCAGCAGAACATGCGGGACGCCGCTACCGCCGCTTCAGATCCCGAATGAGGTAAGACTGAACTCCAGCTAAGGAATCCTAGATCTCAGGCGGCGTAGGAGGAGCGGAACCCGCTCCCAGAGGGGAAAAAATAAAAAACACTCTCTCCACCGAAGGGATGGAGGAGTGAACCACCCGTCCTGTCTTGTCGGCAGGACAGAAAAAAACACGATGTCCGGAGGGTCACTCCCCTCTTTATTGGGGGCAGGGAGGGCGTGTATATGTCAGTTTTTTATTATTTTATTAAAACTTCCACCTGTCCTAACCAGTCCACAGGGGCAGAATACCCCATCTGTGCCACTGGTTAGGACGTAAGGGAACCTACCCTGCACCTGAGCCGAGTATCCATCCAGCAGTATGCGTGTGGTGAGTGGCGTCCCCCGTCTGTCTCTGCGCATGCGCAAGTTGTAGAACGAGATTCCCAGAAATCACGTATTCGACATAGTTGTCACATGATCGGGAGTCCCGAAACCGCGCAAGCGCCCTCAATCACATGACGAGTCATGTGATAGAGCTTCCCAACCGTATCCCGGCAACCCAAGGTCCTAAACCAAAGCTAATGTGTTGTAAAGGATACTATAGGGCTGAGGATAGGATCCATTATGGGAGCGAAATACGGTAAATATCAGTCGTGCCACTCATCTCACGCATCATGAAATCCAGAATATGAACTTAGACTGAATGCCAATAATCGCCCATGTGCCAGCAACACTGGAAGCAGCCAATAGTGGATGCCCCATAGACAGTGTAGCGCTGCAATGGCAATAGTTGTAACCTAGCAGGACTGTGTTCTGGGCGAAGTGTGGAATGGACCACAGTTAGTTACAGACCCCCTTCCATGCTGACGGAGCACCACTAAAGCCCTGGAAGGGCTTCAAGAACAAGAGGGCCGTGACTTTTCTGAAGTTTTTTCCCGAGGGCTCCAAGCACTCCGCTCGTCACTGTAACAAGGACCAGGAACCAGGAACAGCTCTTACAAGAGCTAGGGGTTATAGCCAGGGGAGTATACAGCGTATAGCAATCCCCCACACATGAGACGAGGCTCTATGGGGAATGTAAAACAGGAACTCTTTAATGGGTTATTTTTCAGCCTTTTATGCAGGTCTTCCAGCAAGGGACACTCCCTGGGGACCTTGTAGAAGACTGTGACAGTTTATAGATTAGCCAATCACATGCATTTACAGTATTGAAACCTTCCCAGCAATTGTACACAAAAGCCCCTTCCCTCTGTCTGTAACGCAATCAACAAAATACAATTACCAAACATAATGGGCTAACTTAGTCACTCACAGGGTTAAACACAGAAAACACCTCAAAACCCCACATATCCCCATAATTTATACATCTATGGATATCTCTGATCTGGGCGAACAACATATCCAAAAATCACCCAGATCCGAGCAGGAGTTCCCGAATTCCATGGAAGTCCCATTTGGCCGACCGCAAGCATGGCTTTCCTGCCCACAACAGTTCCATAGATTTAGGGTGTGCGGCCGGTCTGTCTTCTCTTTTAAAGTTAGTATATGGGCCATAATCCTGAGGCAAGAGGCCCCTCCAAAACCCAGTGGCGAGGTTATTTTTGCCACACATCTCCCCCTCCCAGGGAAGACTAACCAGACACCTGACCTCACGCCGGTCGGTACCTGAGTTAGTCTGGCAGCCCACCCACAACCAAATACTGGACCAGTTGAATTCGGTAGCCTGTCTCTGTCCAGTGAGTCCACCAAGGTTGTGTTAGTAACTGGTACTCCCGGTCTCTGTGTTTCTCCCTGGCTTGGAGTGGAGGTTGCTTTGTGGGCAGGGATCAGCGGTACTCTGCCCTGGTGCCAGCGCTTCAGCTAGACTAGCCTGTGGGGAGTCAGCCTCTGAACAAGAGGATAGGGGAGGGCAGAGGCAGACTGCGCTCTGCCCAGATGAGAGGTCTTCAGCTAGACTAGCCTGTGGGGAGTCAGCCTCTGAACAAGAGGATAGGGGAGGGCAGAGGCAGACTGCGCTCTGCCCAGATGCCAGCTCTTCCGCTGGGGTAGTCTGTGGGGAGTCAGGCTCTGGACAAGAGGATAGGGGAGGGCAGAGGCAGACTGCGCTCTGCCCAGATGCCAGCTCTTCCGCTGGGGTAGTCTGTGGGAAGTCAGCCTCTGGACAAGAGGATAGGGGAGGACAGAGGCAGACTGCGCTCTGCCCAGATGCCAGCTCTTCCGCTGGGGTAGCCTGTGGGGAGTCAGCCTCTGAACAAGAGGATAGGGGAGGACAGAGGCAGACTGCGCTCTGCCCAGATGCCAGCTCTTCCGCTGGGGTAGCCTGTGGGGAGTCAGGCTCTGGACAAGAGGATAGGGGAGGGCAGAGGCCGACTGCACTCTGCCCAGATGCCAGCTCTTCCGCTGGGGCAGCCTGTGGGGAGTCAGGCTCTGGACAAGAGGATAGGGGAGGGCAGAGGCCGACTGCGCTCTGCCCAGATGCCAGATCTTCCGCTGGGGTAGCCTGTGGGGATTCAGCCTCTGGACAAGAGGATAGGGGAGGGCAGAGGCCGACTGCACTCTGCCCAGATGCCAGCTCTTCCGCTGGGGCAGCCTGTGGGGAGTCAGGCTCTGGACAAGAGGATAGGGGAGGGCAGAGGCAGACTGCACTCTGCCCAGATGCCAGCTCTTTCGCTGGGGTAGCCTGTGGGGAGTCTGGCTCTGGACAAGAGGATAGGGGAGGGCAGAGGCAGACTGCGCTCTGCCCAGGTGACAGCTCTTTCGCTGGGGTAGCCTGTGGGGAGTCAGGCTCTGGACAAGAGGATAGGGGAGGGCAGAGGCAGACTGCGCTCTGCCCAGATGCCAGCTCTTCCACTGGAATGTGGTCAGGGAATCCTACCCCCAGGACCTTGTTGCAGATAGGCTGTGGAGAGGAGGAATCGCTTACCTCCTCCTCCTGGCATTCCTGCTGGGTTGGTGGGGGATCTGTACCGGCCGTCCAGCATCTCGGTAGGTCTGGTGCAGAGACCGTGGTCCCATCTGCACCATCGGAGTTAGGGGTGCTGTCCCCCTGTGGTTGGGGAGAGAGACCGGTTGTCTCGTCTCCCTTTACAACCCACTGCTACTGGGGAGTCAGACCAACTGTCTCGACTCTCGGTAACGCTGCCTGGTGCTGGGTAGTGGGTGCGACCATCTCCACTCCTAGTAATGCTGGTTGCTGCAGGGACGGGGGACCGACAATCTCCTCTCCCTGTGATCCTGTCTGCCGCTGGGGAGAGAGACCGGCTGTCATCTCTCCCTGTAAGGTAAGTGTCACAGCCAATTTATGCTGACCGTGACGCTGTTGCGTGCAGACTGGTTGCCGGGGGCAACGTGTAGTTTTCTGTTTGCACGTACACTTTCCTTTATTTGGTGCATTCCCCGTTTTGGTGGTCACGGGGTTAATTTAGGTGTGTCTACTAGGTGTGGTGGGTGTAACCTCAGGCCTCTTTATATGATGGTGTGTTGGAGCCTGTGGTCAGTCTTATTTAGTTGTCTACCTGAGTATGACCTCTGCTCCCTGGCGGTATGTCTTTGTGTCTGTGTGAGTCACCCTTATTTATTATATTGATTCCTTGCCATGGCTGTGTGTCCCCTCCGGTGTGTCTCTGTTTTCCTCCCCCACCTGGTGTATGTTGTATTGGTGTGGTTGGTGTATGGAGGTTTTCTGGTGGTGTCTGGGCTCCGCAAGGGGCGTGCTTTCCCGGAGGGGTTTAAGCGAAGACAAGACTGTGGGTTTCCCAGCCTGGAGCCTCATTCCATCTTGGCTACGGCAGGTAAGTGTGGATTGCATAGTTATGTTGCTGTGTAACTTAACTGCCGTACTGTTTATCCCATGGTCTTGCTTCCTGTCTGCCACTGGGTCTCTGGAGACACCTTTTCATCCGTGGTGTAGGATGAATGGGTGGTCTCTGCCCTGTCGTTTGGCCTAGGGCATTACAGGGATAGTAGGGTCCTAGGTTCGTGAGCATGAGCCCCCTTACCATCTGAGGCGGCTCATGCGCTAGGAGTCCAGGGAGAGCTCAGGGTTACTTTAGGTGGTGACCAGCTCCTTGTGCCCTGCTATCTTGCTTTGCAGCCACTTCCATTGCACGGTGGGGGGTTTTCCCCGCTCCCCGCCGTGACAGTAAGCTGCCGATGGGGAGTCAGACCGACTGTCTGAACTCCAGGTAACGCTGGCTGTAGTTGGGGATCTGGGCCGGCTGCCCAGCATCCCTGTAGGGCCGGTGAAGAGACTTCGGTCCCATCTCTACCTGCCGTCAGGAGGTCTTCCCAGAACCAGTCGATGAAGTTCCCTACTATGGGAGTTGGTAGGAAAGCAGGGGGTATCGCCGTCAAGTCTTTCCAGTTGTAGGGGGGCAGATCTGGCTCTGCTTGTCGGGTAGGTTGGGGATGAACGGAGCTGAGCAGGTGTTGGTAGGTCTGCTCCAGCTCCCACTCCCTTGTTACCAGGTGGGTCATGTCTTTGCTCACCTCCCATCCACCAGCATAAACATGCATGCCCATCCAGTAGTCATAGATGTCCCAAAACCTAGACTCCTCCATGCTGCCAAGATCAATGTCCTCCTCCAAGGCCTCTCATAGTAACCCAGGTCCATCATAATCCTTCCCTTCAGGTAAGTCGTGCTCGGCCGTCCAGGGGGGATGTTGAATGACATGCCACCTTAGGGCCCGGTAAGCGTCCTCTAGCCAAAGCTCCTTACATACCAGGCTCTGGAGCTCTGTTACCCAGTCATCCAGGGGCTGCTCTCCCAAGAGACCCATCCGCATCGCCACACGCTTCTGTAGCCGCTGATCATAACTGAGGAGACTCTCACCTCGCCGCCACTGGGCATTTTCCAGGACATCATACCAGACTTCCTTTCTGTCTGCATCCCTGTAGTCCGCGGCCGCCTCCTCGCCATGGAACACTGTCCGAAGACTAGCTGATTCCATCCTGCTGTATCCAGGGGCGCTGTACGGATACTAGCGTTGCCCTCCATATACTCCACGAACTGTGTCTCCGAGCTGCTCCTCCTCGCACTAGGACACCATCCCACTGCTGCCACCACTGTAACGGATCTCCTGGCACCCGACTGGGTACCTCCGTTGATGGGTGCTCCTAGTGCTTCCCGAGAGCTCCAAGCACTCCGCTCGACACCGTAACCACCACAGGAACAAGGAACAGGATGGCTGTAAAAATGTTATGGAAAGGGCTAGAGGGCTTAAAATGGCATAAAAATGTGGTTAAGAGCATGGCAAGTGCGCTGCAAACAAATGTGGAGAGGGAAATGACTTTAAATAACATAAAATACGTAAAAATTAAAACTAATAATCTTGATCTAGGAGGACGAGGTCCATATGGAGTAGGAGGTTGAGGAGGCGGTGGATGTGGCGGTGTAGGTGGAAGCGGCGGTGGAGGAGGAGGAGGAGGTAGCCTACACTGCTTTTTGGTTTTAAATTTATTTATATATTTTTTTAATTAGGGTACACCCCAAAACATTGGGAAATATAACCTGTGATAACGCCCTCCAGCCGTGCTAAACACACGTTCAGACAATACACCGGCTGCAGGGCAGGCCAGCACCTCCAAGGGGTAAAGGGCAAGCTCAGGCCATGTGCCCAATTTGGAGACCCAGAAGTTGCAGGGGCTGACCCCTGTCAGTCAGTTCATGTAGGCGTGTGCACACTTACTGCTCCACCATGTCGCACGTCCCCGTGATGTCCACCATCCATTTGGATATCTGCTCTATCAAGGTTCCATGTTCTTTTCTGTGCCTACCATGGTGATCACGTTTAGCGGCGAATCAGGCTTCCACGCCAGAGAGGGAGCGTGAGAAAGAGAGACCACATCCAAGGGAGGTCAATGGCTGCAATGGGATGAAGCGGAAATGTGGGAGAAGCTATTAAAGCAGAAGGATCGAATGAAAGGGACAATTAAAGACGAAGTTTAGAAATGTAAGTCCCTGTCACCTATGCAGAGCAGGGGTTTATTCATGTCAAAAATTGTAAAATGTTCACTGCAGAACACTCCAGTGATGCCCGTCATCTGAATTGGGTGCCTCCCTGCTGTGAACGGGGATCCTTCTCCTCATCCTCCAGACCTAGACAGTACGCCTGCTACTGCCCACCGCAGCAAGGGACCGAGCACACCAAAGCCAGCTCCAAGGAGTTCCCTGACGTGGCAGTTCTTCAGACAATGTGCTGACGAGAAGACACGAGTGGTTTGCACGCTGTGCAATCAGAGCCTGAAGCGAGGCATAAACGTTCTCAACCTGATCACAACCTGCATGACCAGGCATCTAAGTGCAAAGCACGAGCTGCAGTGGAGAAGACACCTCAAAAACCAAGAAAGGTCTCTGACTCTTCCTGCTTCCTCTTCTGCTGCAGTCGTGGCCTCTTCATCCACCTCTGGAGTGACAGTGCCACCTGCCACCCCGCAGAGGATCTGCCAGCAACACCACCACCTGGGTCACCAAGCATCTCCACAATGTCCTACGGAAGCGTTCAGCTGGAGAGGAAGAGGAAGTACCCCCTACCCACCCGCCATCCCTGGCCCTGAATGCCAGCATTTCTAAATTACTGGCCTTTGAAATGCTGTCATTCCGTCTGGTGGAGACGGAGAGTTTTAAAGGCCTTATGGCGGTGGCTGTCCCACAGTACGTGGTGCCCAGCCGCCACTACTTTTCCAGGAGAGCCATCCCTTCCCTGCACAACCAAGTGGGGGACAAAATCAGGTCTGCACTGCGCAACGCCATCTGTGGCAAGGTGCACCTGACTACGGATACGTGGACCAGTAAGCACGGTCAGGGCCGTTATATCTCCATAACAGCACACTGGGTAAATGCAGTGGCGGCTGGGCCTGAGGCGGATAGCAGTTTGGCGCATGTCCTTCCACCACCGAGGATTGCAGGGCGCTTCAGTTTCCTCCTGTTGCTTCCTCCTCCTACTCCGCTTCCTCATCCGGTCAGCGTAACCCCTTCACCACCAACTTCAGCACAGCCAGGGGGAAACGACAGCAGGCAGTGTTATAACGTATCTGTTTGGGGGACAAACCCCACACCGCGCAGGAGCTGTGGACGGGCTTTGAACAACAGACCGACGAGTGGTTTGTGCCGGTGAGCCTCAAGCCCAGCCTGGTGGTGTGCGATAATGGGCGAAATCTCGTAGCAGCTCTGGGACTAGCCGGTTTGACGCACATCCCTTGCCTGGCGCATGCGCTGAATTTGGTGGTGCAGAGATTCCTTAAACATTACCCTGATATGTCAGATCTGCTGCATAAAGTGCGGGCCGTCTGTGCGCGCTTCCGGCGTTCACACCTTGCCGCTGCTCGCCTGTCAGCGCTGCAGCGTAACTTCGGCATTCTCGCTCACCGCCTCATATGCGACGTGCCCACCAGGTGGAACTCCACCTTGCACATGCTGGACAGACTGTGCGAGCAGCAGAAGGCCATAGTGGAGTTTCAGCTGCAGCACGCACGGGTGAGTCGCTCTGCGGAACAGCACCACTTCACCACCAATGACTGGGCCTCCATGCGAGACCTGTGTTCCTCATTGCGCTGTTTCGAGTACTCCACCAACATGGCCAGTGCCGATAACGCCATTCTCAGCGTTACTATCCCACTTCTATGTCTCCTTGAAAAAACGCTGCAGGCGATGATGGAAGAGGATGTGGCACAGGAGGAGGAGGAGGAGGAAGAGGGATCATTTCATAGGGTTTCCGGCCAGTCATTCCCAAGTGCCTCCGAGGGTGGGTTCCTGCACCCACAAACCCAAGGTACACAATTGTCCAGCCAGGGCACAGTTCTGGAGGATGAGGAGGTGGAGGATGAGGAGGAGAAGATGGAGGAGGAGGAACCATGTTCACAGCAGGGTGGCACCCAGACCAGCTCATGGCCATCACTGGTGCGTGGCTGGGGGGATACAGAGGACACAGACGATACACCTCCCACAGAGGACAGCTTGTCGTTGCCTCTGGGCAGCCTGGCACACATGAGCGATTACATGCTGCAGTGTCTCCACAACGACCGCCGAGTTGCCCACATTCTAACTTGTGCTGATTCCTGGGTGGCCACGCTGCTGGATCCCCGTTACAAGGACAACGTACCGTCCTTAATCCCCTCACTGGAGCGTGATCGTAAGATGCGCGAGTACAAGCGCACGCTGGCCGGCCGAACTCGAACATCCAGGTGTCCGCTCAACTCTATTTGTCACTAAACATTTTGGAAGGAAAGGTGAGTGATCTCAGGGGTATCTATGCCCCCCGCCGCACCGAGCACCCGCTCTGGCCGGGCAGGAAAGCATGTCCATGGAAAACTCGCCCAGTTGGGGCCACACATCAAGTTTGCATGCCCAGAAGTCCAGGAGATCTTGGATCATGGGTTACAGGGTGCAGTCCAAATATGTCACCGCCTGCTGGTTCAGGTTCTGCTGGATGTCCTGCTGCTGGAGCTGGATGGTTTCTTCAGAGGGCGGCTGAAGAAAGCTGCTCATTATAGACGGAAGTTGATGCATGTGATGCTGGTGATGCTTCTATCCCCCCCACACACACAACAGCTCCCCCAGTAAGACCTTAATGAGGACCGCCCGGTAATATGGAGGCTGTACTATAGTGTGAAGGCTGAAATCTGTAGGCTGTAATATAATGTGGAGGCTGTAATATCATGTGGAGATTGGTAATATGGAGGCTGTAATGTAATGTGGAGGCTGTAATATAATATGGAGGCTGTAATATAATATGGAGGCTATAATGTAATGTGAAGGCTATAATATAATATGGAGGCTGTAATATAATGTGGAGGCTGTAATATAATGTGAAGGCTGTAATATAATGTGGAGGCTGTAATATAATATGAAGGCTGTAATATAATATGGAGGCTGTAATTTAATGTGGAGGCTGTAATATCATGTGGAGACTGGTAATATGGAGGCTGTAATTTAATGTGGAGGCTGTAATTTAATGTGGAGCCTGGTAATATGAAGGCTGTAATATAATGTGGAGCCTGGTAATATGGAGGCTGTAATGTAATGTGGAGCCTAGTAATATGGAGGCTGTAATATAATGTGGAAGCTGTAATATAATATGGAGGTTGTAATTTAATGTGGAGGCTGTAATATAATGTGGAGCCTGGTAGTATGGAGGCTGTAATAAAATGTGGAGCCTGGTAATATGGAGGCTGTAATATAATGTGGAGCCTGGTAATATGGATGCTGTAATATAATGTGGAAGCTGTAATATAATATGAAGGCTATAATTTAAAGTGGAGGCTGTAATATAATGTGGAGGCTATAAAATAATATGAAGGATATAATGTAATGTAGAGGCTGTAATATAATATGGAGGCTATAATGTAATGTGGAGGCTGTAATATAATGTGGAGCCTGGTAATAAGGAGGCTGTAATATAATGTGGAGCCTGGTAATATGGAGGCTGTAATATAATGTGGAGCCTGGTAATATGGAGGCTGTAATATAATGTGGAGCCTGGTAATATGGAGGCTGTAATATAATGTGGAAGCTGTAATATAATATGGAGGCTATAATGTAAACTGGAGGCTGTAATATAATGTGGAGGCTATAAAATAATATGAAGGCTATAATGTAATACGGAGGCTGTAATATAATATGGAGGCTATAATGTAATGTGGAGGCTGTAATATAATATGGAGGCTATAATGTAATGTGGAGGCTTTAATATAATATGGAGGCCGTAATGTAATGTGGAGGGTGTAATATAACGTGTAGGCTGTAATATAATATGGTGGGTATAATGTAATGTGGAGGATATAATGTAATTTGGAGGCTGTAATATAATGTGGAAGCAGTAATATAATATGCAGGCTGTAATGTGGAGGCTGTAATATAACGTGTAGGCTGTAATATAATATGGAGGCTATAATGTAACATGGAGGCTATAATGTAATGTGGAGGCTGTAATATAATTTGGAGGCTGTAATGTAATGTGAAGGCTGTAATATAATATGGAGGCTATAATGTAATGTGGAGCCTGGTAATAGGGAGGCTGTAATATCTTGTGAAGCCTGGTAATATGGAGGCTGTAATATCATGTGGAGGCTGTAATATCATGTGGAGCCTGATAATATGGAGGCTGTAATATGTTGTGGAGGCTGTAATAATGTGGAGGCTGGTAATGTGAAGGCTTTAATATATTGTGGGGCCTGGTAATATGGAGTCTGTAATAATATGTGGAGGCTGTAATATATTATGAAGGCTGTAATATAATATTGAGGCTGTAATTATAATGTGGAGGCTGTAATGTGAAGGCTGTTATATAATGTGGACGCTTGTAATGTAATGTGGAGGTTGTAATATAATGTGGAGGCCGGTAATATGGAGGCTGTTATATCATTTGGAGTCTGTAAGATGAATGCTGTAATATCATGTGGAGGCTGGTAATATGGACGCTGTAATATTATGTGGAGGCTGTAATATAGTATGAAGTCTGTAATATCATGTGGAGGCTATAATGTAATGTGGAGGCTGTAAATAAAAAGGCTGTAATATAATGTTGAGGTTAATAATATAATATAGAGGCGTTAATATAATGCAGAGGATATAATGTAATTTACAGGCTGGTAATATGGAGGCTGTCAATTAATGTGGAGGCTGTGATGTAATGTGGAGGCTGAAAATATGGAGGCTGTAACATAATTTTTAAGCTGTGATGTAGATGTGATGTAGAAGCCGGTAATACAGAGGCTGTAATATAATGTGGAGGCCAGTAATGTAATATAATATGGAGACTGTAATGTGGAGGCCGGTAATATGGAAGCTGTAATATAATGTGTAGGCCAGTAATGAAATATAGAGGCTGTAATGTAATGTGGAAGCTGGTAGTATGGAGGCTTTAATGTAATGTAGAGGCTAGTTATAGCCTCTACTAGAGGCTAGTTATAGTTATGTTTAGGCTGTGATGTAATGTAGAGGACGGTAATATGGAGTCTGCAATATAATGTGGAGGCTGTGATGTAATGTGGAGGCAGTAATATAATTTGGAGTCTGTAATGTAATGCAGAGGCTGGTAATATTAAGGGTGTGATGTAATGTGGAGGCTGGTAGTATGGAGGCTGTAATATAATGTAATGTGGAGCCTGGTAGTATGGAGGCTGTCATATAATGTGGAGGCTGTGATGTAATGTTTAAGCCGTGATGTAATGTAGAGGCCGGTAATATGGAGTCTGTAATATAATGTGGAGGCCGGTAATTTAACATGGAGACTGTAATGTAGAGGCCATTAATACGGAGGCTGTAATATAACATGGAGGCTGGTAATATTTAGGCTGTAAAATAATGTGGAGGCTATAATCTAATGTAGAGGCTGTAATATGTTGTTGAGGTTGATAATATAATATGGAGGCTGGTAATATGGAGGCTGTAATATAATTTGAGGGCTGTAATGTAATGCAGAAGCTGGAAATATGAAGGCTGTAATATAATGTAGAGTTTGTGATGTAATGTGGAGGCTGTTAGTATGGAGGCTGTAATGTAATGTTTAGGATGTGATGTAATGTAGAGGACGGTAATATGGAGTCTGTAATATAATGTGGAGGCTGGTAATGTAACACGGAGACTGTAATGTAGAGGATGGTAATACGGAGGCTGTAATATAATGTGGAGGCTATAATGTAACATGGAGGCTGTAATGTAATGTGGAGGCTGGTAATTTTTATGCTGTAATATAATGTGGAGGCTATAATGTAATGTAGAGGCTGTAATATGTTGTTGAGGTTGATAATATAATATGGAGGCTGTGATGTAATGTGGAGGCCATTAATATGGAGGCTGTAATATAATGTAGATGCTGTAAATATGGAGACTGTAATATAATGTTGAGGATGATAATATAGAGGCTGTGATGTAATGTGGAGACTATAATGTAATGTGGAGGATTTAAATGTGGAGGCTGTAATATAATGTTGAGGTTGATAATATAATATGGAGGCTGTAATATATTGTGGAAGCTGTAATATAATATAGAGGCTGTAATGTAATATGGAGGCTGGAATATCATGTGGAGGCTGGAATATAATGTGGAAGCTGTAATATTATATGTAGGCTGTAATGTAATGTGGAGGCTGTGATATTATGTGGAGCCTGGTAATGTAATGTGGAGGCTGTAATGTAATGTAGAGGCTGGTAGTATGGAGGCTGTAATGTTATGTAGAGGCTGGTAATATGGAGGCTGTATTAGAAACATAGATGTAATATGGAGGCTGTAATATAAGGTGGAGGCTATAATGCAGAGGCTGTAATAGAATGTGGAGGCTGGTAGTATGGAGGCTGTAATATAATGTGGAGGTTGATAATATAATATAGAGACTTTATTTTAATGTGAAGGATATGATGTAATTTACAGGCTGGTAACATGGAGGCTGGAAAATGAAAACCACCAGCACTTCTGAGCTCAGCCAATCAGAGCTGGAGGGCGGGGCCTGGAGTTCAGGAACAGCCCCGCCCCCAGAAAGGCCGCCTCTCCGTGCAGTTCTCTTTCAGGTCCGCCCATGCTCCATATAAAGGAGGGCTCTGGGCTGAGCAGTCACTGCTCTCTGCTCCTCACACCTAGAAGATGTCTGGTCGCGGTAAAGGAGGGAAAGGGCTCGGGAAAGGCGGCGCCAAGCGGCACAGGAAGGTGCTCCGTGATAACATCCAGGGCATCACCAAGCCTGCCATCCGCCGCCTAGCTCGCAGGGGAGGCGTCAAGCGCATCTCCGGCCTCATCTATGAGGAGACTCGCGGGGTGCTGAAAGTCTTCCTGGAGAACGTCATCCGGGACGCCGTCACCTACACCGAGCACGCCAAGAGGAAGACCGTCACCGCCATGGACGTGGTCTACGCGCTCAAGCGCCAGGGCCGCACTCTCTACGGCTTCGGGGGTTAATGCTGCCGCCTCCTCCGTCCTCACAGCACAAAGGCTCTTCTCAGAGCCGCCCACATCTTCCCGGGGAGGAGCTACGATTCCACTGAGGGGTTAACACCGCCCGCACATCAGGAGATCAGCGGCGCCCTGTGCTCAGTACAGCCGGAGGTCTACATTATAGAAACCCCCCCCCAATAATCTGTATAAATCACGAAGCTGTGCTCGGAGACTGAGGGGTTAATCCGTCCCGCCAATGAGCGGCGCTGGTACAGGTCACATGACCGGCTCCTCCTGTAAATCAGCAGCTCAACTATAGGCGGGAAATTCAAATGAGCGACGAGATCCTGAGCTCTCCCAGCCAATAGCAGAGCTCTGGACCCCGCAGCCGTTATTTGCCCGTGAGCCCCGCCCCTCCTGCTCTCTTCTCAGAGCCCCCACCTTCTCTAGGGCGGAGCTGCCGCATTGTGTGAATACATGGAAGCCTCATGTCCGAGGCGGATTATTCCCTCATTATAGACCACTGATCGGGAGGATGAGGGGAGTAGTGATCGTATACTCGGGAGGATGAGGGGAGTAGTGATCAGACACTGAGGGTGGGAGAGTAGTGATCGGCCAAAGAGAAGGATGGGGGGGAGTAGTGATCAGACAGTGAGGAGAATGAGGGGAGGAATGATCGGCCAGAGAGCAGTTGGGCAATGAGGAGAATGAGTGAAGTAGTTATATGGTACTGAGGATGATTAGGGGAGTGGTGGTCAGCCAGTGAGGAGAATGAGGGCAGTAGTGATCTGCTGATGGATGGATGTGAGCCCCGCCGTGCGCTCTATCCCCGGACACCAGCGCAGAGCTGGAGAAGGGGGCGGAGCTATAGAACAAGTGCTTTACAGTGATTGGCTGATCTCTGGCTTTTGAAATTCCCGCTCAATTACAGTCCGGTCAGAATTCAGCGGCCGTGGAGGAGCAGTCCATTACACACAGGGGCACTTACCGCTCCTGACATGCTGCGAGAACGGGCAGACATTGCTGCTGTAGAGGGTTCGTCCCCTGTGTGTAATGGACTGCTCCTCCACGGCCGCTGAACGGGAATTGAGCGGGAATTTCAAAAGCCAGAGATCAGCCAATCACTGTAACGTACTTGTTCTGTAGCTCCGCCCCCATAGCCTGCTCAGTATTAACCCGTCAGTGGCCGCCTTCTCCCGCTCCCCACGACCGTCCTACCGGAGAAGGGGAGAACAGTCCCGTATTCACTGTGCGGAGAAGAGCGGCTCCATCGCTGCGCTGGTGTCCAGGGATAGAGCGCACGACCCCCCTGCACGCACAGTACACTCAGCGGCGGCATCACTACCAGCAGGGGGCGGCGCGCAGTGAGGGGCGGTTATCAGCCGAGCAGCGAGGCCCTGATAGACTGAAGAGAGATGTTAGCCCCGCCCCCCGGCTCAGCTGAATGATTGGATGCGAGCCCTGCCCCTCCTGCTGCTCCCCCCCCCGGCTCATCTGAATGGATGGATGTGAGTTCTGCTCCGCCCCCCGGTTTAGCAGAATGGATGGCTATGAACCCAGCCCCTCCTGCTGCTCCGCCCTCCGACTCAGCTCTTTGAATGGATGTGAGCCCCTCCCTTCTTGCTGCTCCGTCCCCCGGCTCTGCTGAATGGATGGATGTGAGCCACGCCTCTCTATTTGCTCCGCCCCCGGCTCAGCTGGATGGATGTGAGGCTGCCAATTGGGAGAAGTGGAGACACCACGTGACCCTCTCCTCCAGTAGATCGGCGCGCAGTCAGCAGCAGCTCATTTGCATGGCCCGTGTATAAATACCGCCGCGGTGGCCGGAGGAGAACAGACGAGATATTGTCCTCAGTCAGAATGCCCGAGCCAGCCAAGTCCGCCCCAGCGCCCAAGAAGGGCTCCAAGAAAGCCGTCACCAAGGTTCAGAAGAAGGACGGCAAGAAGCGGAGGAAGAGCAGGAAGGAGAGCTATGCCATCTACGTCTACAAGGTGCTGAAGCAGGTCCACCCCGACACCGGCATCTCCTCCAAGGCCATGGGCATCATGAACTCCTTCGTCAACGACATCTTCGAGCGCATCGCAGGGGAAGCCTCCCGCCTGGCTCACTACAACAAGCGCTCCACCATCACCTCCCGGGAGATCCAGACCGCCGTGCGCCTGCTGCTGCCCGGAGAGCTGGCCAAGCACGCCGTCTCCGAGGGCACCAAGGCCGTCACCAAGTACACCAGCGCCAAGTGAGCGCCGCCCCCGCTCTCCGGACCCAAAGGCTCTTCTCAGAGCCCCCACCCTGTCTCCAGCGGAGCTGCTCCCGGGTCTCCCCGTTCTCACAGTGGCTGCGGTTTTCCTCCCTGTCAGCTAGATGAGATGCGGTAACGCTATCGGAAGTTACACTACAAGCTCCCCTCCTCCTCCTCCTCCATGCCCGATCACTACTCCCATCATCCTCCTCAGTGTGGCGCTCCCTGGAGAGAGGCTGTGCGGCCGCTCAGTGCAGGAGGACGAGGCTCCTACGGGCACATAACGGCTGCGGGGTCCAGAGCTCTGCTATTGGCTGGGAGAGCTCAGGATCTCGTCGCTCATTTGAATTTCCCGCCTATAGTTGAGCTGCTGATTTACAAGAGGAGCCGGTCATGTGACCTGTACCAGCGCCGCTCATTGGCAGGACGGATTAACCCCTCAGTCTCCGAGCACAGCTTCGTGATTTATACAGATTATTGGGGGGGGGTTTCTATAATGTAGACCTCCGGCTGTACTGAGCACAGGGCGCCGCTGATCTCCTGATGTGCGGGCGGTGTTAACCCCTCAGTGGAATAGTAGCTCCTCCCCGGGAAGATGTGGGCGGCTCTGAGAAGAGCCTTTGTGCTGTGAGGACGGAGGAGGCGGCAGCATTAACCCCCGAAGCCGTAGAGAGTGCGGCCCTGGCGCTTGAGCGCGTAGACCACGTCCATGGCGGTGACGGTCTTCCTCTTGGCGTGCTCGGTGTAGGTGACGGCGTCCCGGATGACGTTCTCCAGGAAGACTTTCAGCACCCCGCGAGTCTCCTCATAGATGAGGCCGGAGATGCGCTTGACGCCTCCCCTGCGAGCTAGGCGGCGGATGGCAGGCTTGGTGATGCCCTGGATGTTATCACGGAGCACCTTCCTGTGCCGCTTGGCGCCGCCTTTCCCGAGCCCTTTCCCTCCTTTACCGCGACCAGACATCTTCTAGGTGTGAGGAGCAGAGAGCAGTGACTGCTCAGCCCAGAGCCCTCCTTTATATGGAGCATGGGCGGACCTGAAAGAGAACTGGGGGCGGGGCTGTTCCTGAACTCCAGGCCCCGCCCTCCAGCTCTGATTGGCTGAGCTCAGAAGTGCTGGTGGTTTTCATTTTCCAGCCTCCATGTTACCAGCCTGTAAATTACATCATATCCTTCACATTAAAATAAAGTCTCTATATTATATTATCAACCTCCACATTATATTACAGCCTCCATACTACCAGCCTCCACATTCTATTACAGCCTCTGCATTACATTATAGCCTCCACCTTATATTACAGCCTCCACATTACATCTATGTTTCTATTACAGCCTCCATATTGCATTATCTTCCTCCACATTATATTACAGCCTCCATATTACCAGCCTCTACATTACATTACAGCCTCCACATTACATTACCAGGCTCCACATAATATCACAGCCTCTACATAATAACAGCCTCCACATTACATTACAGCCTCCATATTATATTACAGCTTCCACAATATATTACAGCCTCCATATTATATTATCAACCTCAACATTATATTACAGCCTCCATATTTAAAGCCTCCACATTACATTATAGTCTCCACATTACATCACAGCCTCTATATTATCATCCTCAACATTATATTACAGTCTCCATATTTACAGCATCTACATTATATTACAGCCTCCATATTAATGGCCTCCATATTATATTATCAACCTCAATAACATATTACAGCCTCTACATTACATTATAGCCACCACATTATATTACAGCCTAAAAATTACCAGCCTCCACATTACATTACAGCCTCCATGTTATATTACAGCCTCTGTGTTACCATCCTCTACATTACAATCTCCATGTTACATTACCAGCCTCCACATTATATTACAGACTCCATATTACCGTCCTCTACATTACATCACATCCTAAACATTACATTACAGCCTCCATACTAACAGCCACCACATTACATCACAGCCTCTACATTATATTACAGCCTTCATATTACCAGCCTCTGCATTACATTACAGCCCTCAAATTATATTACAGCCTCCATATTACCAGCCTCCATATTATATTATCAACCTCAACAACATATTACAGCCTCTACATTAGATTATAGCCTCCACATTATTTTACAGCCTAAATATTACCAGCCTCCATGTTAACGGCCTCTACATTACAGTCTCCATGTTAAATTACCGGCCTCCACATTATATTACAGACTCCATATTACCGGCCTCTACATTACATCATGCCCTAAACATTACAACACAGCCTCCACATTATATGACAGCCTCCATACTACCAGCCTCCACATTACATTATATTAAAGCTTCCATACTACCAGCCTCCACATTACATCACAGCCTTAATATTACCAGCCTCTGCATTACATTACAGACTCCAAAATATATTACAGCCTCCACATTATATTGCAGACTCCATATTACCGTCCTCTACATTACATCACAGTCTAAACATTATGTTACAGCCTCCATATATTCAGCCTCCAGATTACATCACAGCCTCCATATAACTAGCCTCTACATTACATTACAGCCTCCATACTACCAGCTTCAACATTACATTACAGCCTCTATATTTTATTACTGGCCTACACATTATATTACAGCTTCCATATTACCAGCCTCTACATTACAGTCTCCATATTATATTACATTACTGGCCTCCACATTATATTACAGCCTCTGTATTACCGGCCTCTACATCACATCCACATCACATCACAGCTTAAACATTATGTTACAGCCTCCATATTTTCAGCCTCCACATTACATCACAGCCTCCACATTAATTGACAACCTCCATATTACCAGCCTGTAAATTACATTATATCCTCTGCATTATATTAACGCCTCTATATTATATTAACCTCAACATTATTTTACAGCTTCCTTATTTACAGCCTCCACATTACATTATAGCCTCCACATGATATTACAGACTTCATACTATATTACAGCCTCCACATAATATTACAGCGTCCATATTACCAGCCTCCACATGATATTACAGCATTCATCTTACAGACTCCACATTATATAACAGCCTCCATATTACCGGCCTCCACATTATATTACAACCTCCACATTATATTACAACCTCCACATTACATTACAAGCGTCCACATTATATAACAGCCTTCACATTACATTACAGCCTCCACATTATAATTACAGCCTCAATATTATATTACAGCCTTCATATTACATTACAGCCTCTATATTATATTACAGCCTCCACATAATATTACAGACTCCATATTACCAGGCCCCACAATATATTAAAGCCTTCACATTACCAGCCTCCACATTATTACAGCCTCCACAACATATTACAGACTCCATATTATCAGGCTCCACATGATATTACAGCCTCCATATTACCAGGCTTCTCAAGATATTACAGCCTCCCTATTACCAGGCTCCACATTACATTATAGCCTCCATATTATATTACAGCCTTCACATTACAGCCTCCAAATTATATTACAGCCTCCATGTTATATTATAGTCTCCACATTACATTATAGCCTCCATATTATATTACAGCCTACACGTTATATTACAGCCTCCATATTATATTACTGCTTCCACATTATATTACAGCCTCCAAATTACATTACAGCCTCCACATTACATTATAGCCTCCATATTATATTACAGCCTACACGTTATATTACGGCCTCCATATTATATTACAGCTTCCACATTATATTACAGCCTCCATATTACCAGGCTCCACATTATATTACAGCCTCCACATTACATTACAGCCTCCATATTATATTAAAGCCACCACATTACATTATAGCCTCCATATTATATTACAGCCTCCACATTAAATTATAGCCTCCATATAATTTTACAGCCTCCATATTACCAGGCTCCGCATTATATTACAGCCTCCACAATAAATTACAGCCTCCATATTACCAGTCTCCACATGATATTACAGTCTCCACTTGATATTACAGCCTCCATATTATATTACAGCCTCCACATTATATTACAGCCTTCACATTATATTACAGCCTCCATATTATATTATAGCCTTCACATTACATTATAGCCTTCACACTATAGTACAGCCTCCATATTACCAGGCGGTCCTCATTAAGGTCTTACTGGGGGGGCTGTTGTGTGTGGGGGGGATGGGGGGGGGGGGGATAGAAGCATCACCAGCATCATATGCATCAACTTCCGTCTATAATGAGCAGCTTTCTTCAGCCGCCCTCTGAAGAAACCACCCAGCTCCAGCAGCAGGACATCCAGCAGAACCTGAACCAGCAGGCGGTGACATACTTGGACTGCACCCTGTAACCCATGATCCAAGATCTCCTGGACTTCTGGGCATGCAAACTTGATGTGTGGCCCCAACTGGGCGAGTTTTCCATGGACATGCTTTCCTGCCCGGCCAGAGCGGGTGCTCGGTGCGGCGGGGGGCATAGATACCCCTGAGATCACTCACCTTTCCTTCCAAAATGTTTAGTGACAAATAGAGTTGAGTGGACACCTGGATGTTCGAGTTCGGCTGAACTTCACAAAAAAGTTCGAGTTCGGGACCCGAACTTGACCCCGAACCCAAACCCCATTGAAGTCAATGGGGACAATGAATGCCACCAGCAGCGCGTCTACCAGCGTGCGCTTGTACTCGCGCATCTTACGATCACGCTCCAGTGAGGGAATTAAGGACGGTACGTTGTCCGTGTAATGGGGATCCAGCAGCGTGGCCACCCAGGAATCAGCACAAGTTAGAATGTGGGCAACTTGGTGGTCGTTGCGGAGACACTGCAGCATGTAATCGCTCATGTGTGCCAGGCTGCCCAGAGGCAACGACAAGCTGTCCTCTGTGGGAGGTGTATGGTCTGTGTCCTCTGTATCCCCCCAGCCACGCACCAGTGATGGCCATGAGCTGGTCTGGGTGCCACCCTGCTGTGAACATGGTTCCTCCTCCTCCATCTCCTCATCCTCCACCTCATCATCCTCCAGAACTGTGCCCTGGCTGGACAATTGTGTACCTTGGGGTTGTGGGTGCAGGAACCCACCCTCGGAGCCACTTGGGAATGACTGGCCTGAAACCCTATGAAATGATCCCTCTTCCTCCTCCTCCTCTTCCTTCTCCTCCTGTGCCACATCCTCTTCCATCATCGCCTGCAGCGTTTTTTCAAGGATGCATAGAAGTGGGATAGTAACGCTGAGAACGGCGTTATCGGCACTGGCCATGTTGGTGGAGTACTCGAAACAGCGCAACGAGGAACACAGGTCTCGCATGGAGGCCCAGTCATTGGTGGTGAAGTGGTGCTGTTCCGCAGAGCGACTCGCCCGTGCGTGCTGCAGCTGAAACTCCACTATGGCCTTCTGCTGCTCGCACAGTCTGTCCAGCATGTGCAAGGTGGAGTTCCACCTGGTGGGCACGTCGCATATGAGGCGGTGAGCGGGAATGCCGAAGTTACGCTGTAGCGCTGACAGGCGAGCAGCAGCAGGGTGAGAACGCCGGAAGCGCGCACAGACGGCCCGCACTTTATGCAGCAGCTCTGACATATCAGGGTAATGTTTAAGGAATCTCTGCACCACTAAATTCAGCGAATGCGCCAGGCAAGGGATGTGCGTCAAACCGGCTAGTCCCAAAGCTGCTACGAGATTTCGCCCATAATCGCACACCACCAGGCTGGGCTTGAGGCTGACTGGCACCAACCACTCATCGGTCTGTTGTTCAAGACCCGTCCACAGCTCCTGCGCGGTGTGGGGTTTGTCCCCCAAACAGATACGTTTTAACACTGCCTGCTGTCGTTTCCCCCTGGCTGTGCTGAAGTTGGTGGTGAAGGGGTTATGCTGACCGGATGAGGAGCTGGTAGAGGATGAGGAAGCGGAGTAGGAGGAGGAAGCAACAGGAGGCAAACTGAAGCGCCCTGCAATCCTCGGTGGTGGAAGGACATGCGCCAAACTGCTATCCGCCTCAGGCCCAGCCGCCACTGCATTTACCCAGTGTGCTGTTATGGAGATATAACGGCCCTGACCGTGCTTACTGGTCCACGTATCCGTAGTCAGGTGCACCTTGCCACAGATGGCGTTGCGCAGTGCACACCTGATTTTGTCCCCCACTTGGTTGTGCAGGGAAGGGATGGCTCTCCTGGAAAAGTAGTGGCGGCTGGGCACGACGTACTGTGGGACAGCCACCGCCATAAGGCTTTTAAAACTCTCCGTCTCCACCAGACGGAATGACAGCATTTCAAAGGCCAGTAATTTAGAAATGCTGGCATTCAGGGCCAGGGATGGCGGGTGGGTAGGGGGGTACTTCCTCTTCCTCTCCAGCTGAACGCTTCCGTGGGACATTGTGGAGATGCTTGGTGACCCAGGTGGTGGTGTTGTCTGCAGATCCTCTGCGGGGTGGCAGGTGGCACTGTCACTCCAGAGGTGGATGAAGAGGCCACGACTGCAGCAGAAGAGGAAGCAGGAGGAGCCAGAGACCTTTCTTGGTTTTTGAGGTGTCTTCTCCACTGCAGCTCCTGCTTTGCACTTAGATGCCTGGTCATGCAGGTTGTGATCAGGTTGAGAACGTTTATGCCTCGCTTCAGGCTCTGATTGCACAGCGTGCAAACCACTCGTGTCTTCTCGTCAGCACATTGTCTGAAGAACTGCCACGTCAGGGAACTCCTTGGAGCTGGCTTTGGTGTGCTCGGTCCCTTGCTGCGGTGGGCAGTAGCAGGCGTACTGTCTAGAGGACGGCCGCTCCGCTTTTGCACCCTGCTCCCTCTTCTGCTGTGCTGGTGGCTCTGTGCGACCACCGCCTCTTCCTCCGAACTACATAGGTCACTCGCATGACCTTGATTCCATGTGGGGTCGAGGACCTCATCGTCCTCCACATCATCTTCCACCCAGTCTTAACCCCTGCCTTCCTTGTCGGTCTGCACACTTTCGAAAGCCCCAGCAGTTGGCACCTGTGTTTCGTCATCATCCGAGACGTGCTGCGATGGTCCTCCCATGTACTCATCTTGAAAGATAAGTGGTTGGCCACTCAATCTCTTCCACTTCTGGGGCAGGGCTAGGTGGACGGCCCTGGGAAACCCTGCTCACAGAGTCATCAAAAAGCAGAAGAGACTGCTGCATGACTTGGGGCTCAGACTGCTTGGCTGATTTGCAAGGGGGCGAGGTGAAAGACTGATGGACATCGGCTGCAGGTGCCAACTGTGGTCTTTCAGCAGGAGACTGGGTGGGAGACAATGTGAAGGAACTGGATCCACTGTCAGCCACCCAATCTACTATCGCCTGTACTTATGAAACACAGAGAGGGAATGCACCAACAAGAAATGCTACTGACTATACTGGGAAGTAATGAATGCAGGTATTAAAAGCTGAGACTTTCGCCAATATGTTCCAGTCAGGAGAATATCGGAGCCCATCACTGCACCACGTCACGGTCACTCAGCATGGCAGAGGGTCCTAGCCGCTGCTCTAACTATGGTGTGAACACGGTCTGGGGGTGATATAATTCAGCTCACAGCCAAGCTTCCACACAAAAGCCCAGCATGAATACTGTGGTAGTACAATGTGAATGAGGCCAGGCTGTGAGCCACACCTATGCCAGACCATGTGATGGAGGTTACCAGGTGCAACAGAGTGTATAAACACACCCAAATTAGATTTGGGTGTGTTTATACACTCTGTTGCACCTGGTAACCTCCATCACATGGTCTGGCATAGGTGTGGCTCACAGCCTGGCCTCATTCACATTGTACTACCACAGTATTCATGCTGGGCTTTTGTGTGGAAGCTTGGCTGTGAGCTGAATTATATCACCCCCAGACCGTGTTCACACCATAGTTAGAGCAGCGGCTAGGACCCTCTGCCATGCTGAGTGACCGTGACGTGGTGCAGTGATGGGCTCCGATATTCTCCTGACTGGAACATATTGGCGAAAGTCTCAGCTTTTAATACCTGCATTCATTACTTCCCAGTATAGTCAGTAGCATTTCTTGTTGGTGCATTCCCTCTCTGTGTTTCATATGTTTATTTGCTACATTCTGTGTAGTTTGCTTCCTGTGGTGCATGTGGACCGCGTCGACGTCCTCCATTGTATGCATATTTTGCTGGGGTTAGTCGATTATTGCGGTCCACGTGCGGTCGGGCTGCTCCTCCAATAAAAAGACACGCCACAGTGTCAGGGGCTGAGCAGCTCCTCCAGAATTGCCACTTCATTTCTGTGTTTTTGTCTTGTTAGATTTGGGTGTGTTTATACACTCTGTTGCACCTGGTAACCTCCATCACATGGTCTGGCATAGGTGTGGCTCACAGCCTGGCCTCATTCACATTGTACTACCACAGTATTCATGCTGGGCTTTTGTGTGGAAGCTTGGCTGTGAGCTGAATTATATCACCCCCAGACCGTGTTCACACCATAGTTAGAGCAGCGGCTAGGACCCTCTGCCATGCTGAGTGACCGTGACGTGGTGCAGTGATGGGCTCCGATATTCTCCTGACTGGAACATATTGGCGAAAGTCTCAGCTTTTAATACCTGCATTCATTACTTCCCAGTATAGTCAGTAGCATTTCTTGTTGGTGCATTCCCTCTCTGTGTTTCATATGTTTATTTGCTACATTCTGTGTAGTTTGCTTCCTGTGGTGCATGTGGACCGCGTCGACGTCCTCCATTGTATGCATATTTTGCTGGGGTTAGTCGATTATTGCGGTCCACGTGCGGTCGGGCTGCTCCTCCAATAAAAAGACACGCCACAGTGTCAGGGGCTGAGCAGCTCCTCCAGAATTGCCACTTCATTTCTGTATCGCCTGTACTTGTTCAGGCCTCACCATTCGTAGAGCTGCATTAGGCCCGACCAAATACCGCTGCAGGTTCTGTCGCCTACTCGCACCTGAGGAAGGGGTTTTACTTGTGCGTGTAGCTGGTACAGATCGACCACGTCCTCTCCCTGCAACAGGAGCTCCACCAGCAGCACCACGACCTGGGCCACGTCCCTTATTTGACGCTCTCCTCATATTTTTCGAATTTAGGATCTTTTCCTAAATGGGTGTTTAATTAATAGTAGAATAGAACGACAGTATGTACAGGGTGTATCTCACACGCCCTGACCAAAACTAGGCCTCAATTAAAGGGTTTCTATCACTTCGTTTCACCTATTTAGCTTTCAGACACTAGCGATCCGCTAGTGTCTGCTCTAACAAACCACCCTAATATAAGAGCTTATTGTCCTGCCGTTTAGCTAAAAAAAGAACTTATATAGATATGCAAATGAGCCTCTAGGTGCTATGGGGGCGTGATTAGCACCTAGAGGCTCCGTCTACCTTAACAAACTGCCGCCGCCCAGCGCGTCCCTCCAGCCCGCCCATCTCCTCCGGAATGCGATGCTCCTCGTATTCGGCGCATGCGCAGTGAATGTCTGACCGCTTCCCTGCTCAGACATCTCCACTGCGCCTGTTCCTCGGAGCACTATGACGTCATCGGCGCAGGCGCAGTGGAGATGTCTGAGCAGGGAAGAGATCAGACATTCACTGCGCATGCGCCGAATACGAGGAGCATCGCATTCCGGAGGAGATGGGCGGGCTGGAGGGACGCGCTGGGCGGCGGCAGTTTGTTAAGGTAGACGGAGCCTCTAGGTGCTAATCACGCCCCCATAGCACCTAGAGGCTCATTTGCATATCTATATAAGTTATTTTTTTAGCTAAACGGCAGGACAATAAGCTCTTATATTAGGATGGTTAAATAGAGCAGACACTAGCGGATCGCTAGTGTCTGAAAGCTAAATAGGTGAAACGAAGTGATAGAAACCCTTTAAAGAATTGTGCCCAAAATGGCTGTATTTCAAATACCTGAATAGAACCCCTGTATTTAAATGGTGTATCTCACACGCCCTGACCCACACTAGGCCTCAATTAAAGGTTTGTGCACAAAATGGCTGTATTTCAAGTAACTGAATATAACCCAAATATAGAAAGGGTGTATCTCACAATGACATATGCAGCAAAGGCTGCCAAATAAACTTTTTTTGCCAAAACTGGTGTTTTTTTAATAACTGAATATGACAGCAGTATATAACCCTGGAATTTCAAACGTCTTGATGCTGCAAGGGCGGAAAAATTGTGTATTTTGCCCAAAAAAGGGTGTTTTATTAATAGAAGAATATAACCCCTGTATATACAGGGTGTATCTCACACGCCCTGACCCACACTAGGCCTCAATTAAATATATAACATAGTAACATAGTACATAAGGCCGAAAAAAGACATTTGTCCATCCAGTTCGGCCTGTTATCCTGCAAGTTGATCCAGAGGAAGGCAAAAAATAAAAAACCCTGTGAGGTAGAAGCCAATTTTACTAACTTAAGGAGAAAAAAATTCCTCCCCTACTCCAATCAGGCATCAGAATAACTCCCTGGATCAACGACCCCTCTCTAGTAGCTATAGCCTGTAATATTATTAAACTCCAGAAATACATCCAGGCCCCTCCTGAATTCCTTTATTGTACTCACCATCACCACCTCCTCAGGCAGAGAGTTCCATAGTCTCACTGCTCTTACAGTAAACAGTCCATAGTCTCACTGCTCTTACAGTAACGAATCCATAGTCTCACTGCTCTTACCGTAAAGAGTCCATAGTCTCACTGCTCTTACAGTAAAGAGTCCATAGTCTCACTGCTCTTACAGTAAAGAATCCATAGTCTCACTGCTCTTACAGTAACGAATCCATAGTCTCACTGCTCTTACAGTAAAGAGTCCATAGTCTCACTGCTCTTACAGTAAAGAGTCCATAGTCTCACTGCTCTTACAGTACAGAGTCCATAGTCTCACTGCTCTTACAGTAAAGAGTCCACAGTCTCACTGCTCTTACAGTAAAGAGTCCATAGTCTCACTGCTCTTACAGTATATAGTCCATAGTCTCACTGCTCTTACAGTATAGAGTCCATAGTCTCACTGCTCTTACAGTAAAGAGTCCATAGTCTCACTGCTCTTACAGTAAAGAGCCCATAGTCTCACTGCTCTTACAGTAAAGAGTCCATAGTCTCACTGCTCTTACCGTAAAGAGTCCATAGTCTCACTGCTCTTACAGTATAGAGTCCATAGTCTCACTGCTCTTACAGTATAGAGTCCATAGTCTCACTGCTCTTACAGTAAAGAGTCCATAGTCTCACTGCTCTTACAGTAAAGAGCCCATAGTCTCACTGCTCTTACAGTAAAGAGTCCATAGTCTCACTGCTCTTACCGTAAAGAGTCCATAGTCTCACTGCTCTTACAGTAAAGAGTCCATAGTCTCACTGCTCTTACAGTAAACAGTCCATAGTCTCACTGCTCTTACAGTAAAGAGTCCATAGTCTCACTGCTCTTACAGTAAAGAGTCCATAGTCTCACTGCTCTTACAGTATAGAGTCCACAGTCTCACTGCTCTTACAGTAAAGAGTCCATAGTCTCACTGCTCTTACAGTAAAGAGTCCATAGTCTCACTGCTCTTACAGTAAAGAGTCCATAGTCTCACTGCTCTTACAGTATAGAGTCCACAGTCTCACTGCTCTTACAGTAAAGAGTCCATAGTCTCACTGCTCTTACAGTAAAGAGTCCATAGTCTCACTGCTCTTATCGTAAAGAGTCCATAGTCTCACTGCTCTTACAGTATAGAGTCCATAGTCTCACTGCTCTTACAGTAAAGAGTCCACAGTCTCCCTGCTCTTACAGTAAAGAGCCCATAGTCTCACTGCTCTTACAGTAAAGAGTCCATAGTCTCACTGCTCTTACAGTAAAGAGTCCATATTCTCACTGCTCTTACAGTAAAGAGTCCATAGTCTCACTGCTCTTACAGTAAAGAGTCCATAGTCTCACTGCTCTTACAGTGTAGAGTCCATAGTCTCACTGCTCTTACAGTAAAGAGTCCATAGTCTCACTGCTCTTACAGTAAAGAGTCCATAGTCTCACTGCTCTTACAGTAAAGAGTCCACAGTCTCACTGCTCTTACAGTACAGAGTCCATAGTCTCACTGCTCTTACTGTAAAGAATCCTCTTCTATGTTTGTGCACAAACCTTCTTTCCTCCAGACGCAGAGGATGTCCCCTCGTCACAGTCACAGTCCTGGGGATAAATAGATGATGGGAGTGATCTCTGTACTGACCCCTGATATATTTATACATATTAATTAGATCTCCCCTCAGTCGTCTTTTTTCTAAAGTGAATAACCCTAATTTGATAATCTTTCAGGGTTCTGTAGTTGCCCCATTCCAGTTATTACTTTAGTTGCCCTCCTCTGGACCTTCTCCAGCTCTGCTATGTCTGCCTTGTTTACAGGAGCCCAGAACTGTACACAGTCCTCCATGTGTGGTCTGACTAGTGATGTGTAAAGTGGTAGTACTATGTTTTTATCACGGGCATCTATCCTCCTGATGCAACCCATTATCTTATTGGCCTTGGCAGCAGCTGCCTGACACTGGTTTTTGCAGCTTAGTTTGCTGTTTATAAAAATTCCTAGATCCTTTTCCATGTCAGTGTTACCGAGTGTTTTATCATTTAGTATGTGCACCAAATGGCGGAATTTCAAATATCTGAATATAACCCAAATATATAAAGGGTGTATCTCACAATGACATATGCAGCAAAGGCTGCCAAATAAACTTTTGCCCTAACGGGTGTTTGTTTAATGACTGAATATGACAGCAGTATTGTCATGCCCTGCTCAGGCTATGTGCAGAGGTCTGCCAGGTTAGCAGCACTTGTGTAGCCTTTTGTTTTTGTTTTGGAGTTGAGCTATATCCGCCTCCCTTCAGGTGCACTGGGTGGGGTCGTTGGTTTGAGTTTAAATTACACCCACTCCCAGTGTCCTGTGCGGGTTATAGCTTCTGTCTGGCTCTGTGAAAGAAAGGAAGGAAGGATTTGCTGTTCCTGCTCAGAAAAGATAAGTTGTTTTTTGTTTTCTTGTGGTTGGCTGTCTAGGCTGTTAGAGAGACGCCTGCCCCCTCCAGGTTCTGAGGGAGCAGGCTGCCTCTATCCCCCTTTCACCATCTTAGGGATTTTAGGGAATTTTTAGCCCAGGCACGAGGACACGTTATTTCCACCTTCAGGGTCTGAACGTGGGCATAGAAGTATAGGGACAGCTGGTAGGGATTTGTCAGGAGGTGACCTTGATCCCCAGCTTCTCGCCTAGACACTTGTTTGTTTATTTTCTGTTTATCTGGTATCCTGTCCCCCGTGACATTATAACCCGCTAATACTTTGACTGCCATTTCTCAGCTGTTTTGAGATGGAGTCAATTGATGCGCTAGTTGATTGCATGCAGGGATTATCCCTAGAGGTTGCAGATCTGCGTAATTCGTTCACACGGTGTCAGAATGCTCTGGCATCAGGTGCAATAGGAGGAAGTCAAATTTATGGGGAGCCTAAGGTCGCGCTCCCTGATAGATTTGCAGGGGGTGTGGATGACTTTATCCGCTTTAAAGAGTCATGCAAGTTGTATTTTCGGCTGCGTCCATCTTCGTCTGGTGATGAGAGTCAGAGGGTAGGGATAATCATTTATCTGCCCAAAGGGGACGCGCAATCCTGGGCCTTTTCTTTGCCATCCGGTTCTCTGGCCCTCCGGTCGGTGGAAGAATTTTTTAAAGCCTTGGGATTAATTTATGATGACCCAGATCCAAGCTTGAAAAACTGCACTAATAATCTGCACTACAATATTTGATGGGCTTTGCTCACCATAAGGCCCTCACTACTAGTGATGAGCGGCAGGTGCCATATTCGATTTCGACGAAATTCGCGAATATTCGATAGAATATTCGTTTTGTATTCGTCGAAATCGAATATTCGTCATTATTCTTGTTATCGCGATTAATATGCGATTTAAATAATCGCGGATTGCGATTTTAACTTAAAGGCTACTCTCCTATTTAAATAGCAATGCGATTAATTCAAGTTATAATAATCGAATTTCGATTTTAACTTAGCACTGCTATATTTAATTCTAGCCTAATATGGAATATAGCAGTGCTAAGTTAAAATCGAAATTCGATTATTATAACTTGAATTTTTTTTTATTTTTTTTTATTGTTATATTTTTTTCTTTCCCACTTCCCTAAAGTTGTTCTTACCTGTCCTTTGGATTCCTGGCTTCCTGGCTGCTCCAGTCAGTGCCCGTTGCCGCTTCTGCCGACTTCCGTGCTCATGGAGCGTCCCCATCACCATGGGAACGTCTCCATATACTAGAATGTACTGTCGGATTTGAGAATTACGTGAAAAATCGCAATTCGATTATTTCAAGTTATAATAATCGAATTTCGATTTTAACTTAGCACTGCTATATTTAATTCTAGCCTAATATGGAATATAGCAGTGCTAAGTTAAAATCGAAATTCGATTATTATAACTTGAATTAATCAAATTGTGATTTCAACTTGGACCTGGTTTACTATGGTTGGCTTGGTAGAATTAGCGAATATGACGAATGTATTCGTCTTATTCCACAAAACGAATATAACGAATGTATTCGTCATATTCCACAAAAAGAAGATAACGAAGTATTCTGCATCTTCGTTTTAGCTACCTATTCATCAACTTCGCTAATTCTAGCAATCATATAGGAAAGTTTACTATAGAGACAGCTAAGTTTAATTCGCTATGCGATTATATTACTTTGCTTTTTTTTTTATAAATAGAATAATTATAATAATTATCAGGTATTATAATTATTCTATTTTTTTTTTTTTTTTTTAAAAGCAGTCATATAATCGCATAGCGAATTAAACTTAGCTGTCTCTATAGTAAACTTTCCTATATGATTGCTAGAATTAGCGAAGTTGATGAATAGGTAGCTAAAACGAAGATGCAGAATACTTCGTTATCTTCGTTTTGTGGAATATGACGAATACATTCGTTATATTCGTTTTGTGGAATATGACGAATACATTCGTCATATTCGCTAATTCTACCAAGCCAACCATAGTAAACCAGGTCCAAGTTGAAATCGCAATTCGATTAATTTAAGTTATAATAATCGAATTTCGATTTTAACTTAGCACTGCTATATTCCATATTAGGCTAGAATTAAATATAGCAGTGCTAAGTTAAAATCGAAATTCGATTATTATAACTTGAAATAATCGAATTGCGATTTTTCAGTTAATTCTCAAATCCGACAGTACATTCTAGTATATGGAGACGTTCCCTTGGTGATGGGGACGCTCCATGAGCACGGAAGTCGGCAGAAGCGGCAACGGGCACTGACTGGAGCAGCCAGGAAGCCAGGAATCCAAAGGACAGGTAAGAACAACTTTAGGGAAGTGGGAAAGAAAAAAATATAACAATAAAAAAAAAAAATGAATATTCGAAATATCGAATTTGTATCACTATATTCGAAATATTCGTGAATTAGCGAAGTGGCGATATTCGCGAAAAAAATTCGATATTCGAATATTCGCGCTCAACACTACTCACTACAATGTTTTATGGGGTTTGATCACCTGTAGGCCATCACTACAATGTTTCATACGGTCTGCTCAGCTGTAGGCCCTCACTACCGCTCACCATAAGACCCTCACTACAATGTTTTATGGGGTTTGCTCACCTTTAGGCCCTCACTCCAAAGTTTTATACGGTCTGCTCAGCTGTAGGCCCTCACCTCCAATGTTTCATATGGTCTTCTCAGCTATAGGCCCTCACTACAATGTTTCATACGGTCTTCTCAGCTATAGGCCCTCACTACAATGTTTTATGGGGTTCGCTCACCTGTAGGCCCTCACCGCCAATGTTTCATACAGTCTGATCAGCTGTAGGCCCTCACTACAATTTTTTATGGGATTCGCTCACCTGTAGACCTTCACCTCCAATGTTTCATACGGTCTGCTCAGCTGTAGGCCCTCACTACAATTTTTCATACGGTCTGCTCAGCTATAGGCCCTCACTACAATGTTTTATGGGGTTTGCTCACATGTAGGCCCTTACTACAATGTTTCATACGGTCTGCTCAGCTGTAGGCCCTCACTACAATGTTTCATACGGTCAGCTCAGCTATAGGCCCTCACTACAATGTTTTATGGGGTTTGCTCACATGTAGGCCCTCACTACAATGTTTCATACGGTCTGCTCAGCTGTAGGCCCTCACCTCCAATGTTTCATATGGTCTTCTCAGCTATAGGCCCTCACTACAATGTTTTATGGGGTTCGCTCACCTGTAGGCCCTCACCGCCATATTTCAAATGGTCTGCTCAGCTGTAGGCCATCACTACAATGTTTTATGGGGTTCGCTCAACTGTAGGCCTTCACCTCCAATGTTTCATACAGTCTGCTCAGCTGTAGACCCTCACTACAATGTTTTATGGGGTTTGCTCACCATAAGGCCCTCACTACAATGATTTATTGGGTTCGCTCACCTATAGGCCCTCACTCCAATGTTTCATACGGTCTGCTCAGCTGTAGGCCCTACAATGTTTTATGGGGTTCGCTGAACTGTAGGCCCTCACCGCCAATGTTTCATATGGTCTGTTCACCTGTAGGACCTCACTACATTGTTTTATGGGGTTCGCTCACCATAAGGCTCTCACTACAATGTTTTATGGGGTTCGCTGAAATGTAGGCCCTCACCTCCAATGTTTCATACGGTCTGCTCAGATGTAGGCCCTACAATGTTTTATGGGGTTCGCTGAACTGTAGGCCCTCACCGCCAATGTTTCATATGGTCTGTTCACCTGTAGGACCTCACTACATTGTTTTATGGGGTTCGCTCACCATAAGGCCCTCACTACAATGTTTTATGGGGTTCGCTGAAATGTAGGCCCTCACCTCCAATGTTTCATACAGTCTGCTCAGCGTAGTAGAAAAGTTACAGCCAGCTCACCTTCTTATCCTGTATGACGGTGCACGGGGCGGACTCAAGCCAGTCCTCAGAAGTAATGCACAAGATAGAAAAAAGCTCCAGCACCAGAATGGACGTAGTGAAAAATCCCGGTCTTTATTCGTCACCAAAATACAGGTGGATACAGCAAACAGTGACACTGGCTCCCACTTTATCCCCAAGATCTACGCGTTTCGAACGATGGTGTTCTTAGTCATGATCTAAGGTGTCTGACATGTTCCGGGCTGAAATAAGGCTCACCTCCGATGTTCCCACCCACAGGGAGGGATCACAAAGGGCAGGGTGAACCGAAAATTCAGTCCGGTCGACGCGAGACACCTGTGCAAACATGTTCACCTGTGACATATAAAAACATACCTCACAGTGCTACAGAATATAATACAAAATATATAAGGTATAGAATATAAAATATAAAACTGTGTAGTTATTCTCCTCCAAAATAGAAATATATAATTTATAAGGTTTAACATGGAATTGAAAACCTTACATGATATGGATTACATTGATATTGCCCATAAAAAATATTGTATTGCTTTCTGCATATAATTCTCTGATACATATAGAAATTATATTCAGATAGATACCTAATTATAAAACCACAAATTAGAGATAAAAATAAATAAATAAAAAATAATAAAAAACAAAAAACATACACATAGAAAAAGAATCAATGTGATTCTCAGTAAATAAGATCATAGTGGAAGGTGAAACATAACAACATAATCATGTTGAGATAATTGCTATAGGGAATAGTGATAGAATATATAATACCTACCTGTCTCTAAATTGTCTGTAAATGCCCGATACCCGCAGATTTTAGTCTTAGCCCATACTATGTGATTCTTCCATCAATACTGAGCTGTATAAGATCGATATTACAATGAACTAATATGCTGCTTTTCCAATAGATCGGCTTATATTCCAGGGTTCACACCATAGTTCACATGGATCGATTTTTCAAGAGACTGATGTGAATGGGAATAAGTGGCTGATACATTCCAGCTGGAGAAAACAGCATGGTCGGTGATCCTTGAATGCATCCTAGTCATCATAATCTTCCTGATCACTTTCTATGTAGGAGTCCTGGCGTTTGTCCACACCTTGCGTTAATTCGCAAATATGGTGCTGACAGAATAACCAGTCTACCTTGGATTCATATATAAATTACATCAAATATCCAATAATAAATAATAATAGAAATGAAAACAAATAAAATGAAAAATCAGAAAAATAGGATGCAGCCAAGTATTACTGAAATAGAACTGTAGGAAATTGTTAATTTTGTTTTACCTTATTTCATTTTATTTTATTTTTCTAATTTTCCCAGCTTAGTTTATTTATTTATTTATTATGGGCAATATCAATGTAATCCATATCATGTAAGGTTTTCAATTCCATGTTAAACCTTATAAATTATATATTTCTATTTTAAAGGAGAATAACTACACAGTTTTATATTTTATATTCTATACCTTATATATTTTGTATTATATTCTGTAGCACTGTGAGGTATGTTTTTATATGTCACAGGTGAACATGTTTGCACAGGTGTCTCGCGTCGACCGGACTGAATTTTTGGTTCACCCTGCCCTTTGTGATCCCTCCCTGTGGGTGGGAACATCGGAGGTGAGCCTTATTTCAGCCCGGAACATGTCAGACAACTTAGATCATGACTAGGGATGAGCGAACCCGAACTGTATAGTTCGGGTTCGTACCGAATTTTGGGGTGTCCGTGACACGGACCCGAACCCGAACATTTTCGTAAAAGTCTGGGTTCGGGTTCGGTGTTCGGCGCTTTCTTGGCGCTTTTTGAAAGGCTGAAAAGCAGCCAATCAACAAGCATCATACTACTTGCCCCAAGAGGCCATCACAGCCTTGCCTACTATTGGCATGGCTGTGATTGGCCAGTGCAGCATGTGACCCAGCCTCTATATAAGCTTGGGTCACGTAGCGCTGCACGTCACTCTGCTGATACAAGTGTAGGGAGAGGTTGCAGCTGCGACGTTAGGGCGAGATTAGGCAGATTAACTCCTCCAAAAGACTTCATTCAGTGATCGATCTACAGCTGTGGATCATTGAACTGCTGCTATTCAATTGCTCACAGTTTTTAGGCTGCCCAGAGCGTTTTTTAGTCACTTTTTTCTGGGGTGATCGGCGGCCATTTTGTGTCTTGTGGTGCGCCAGCACAAGCTGCCACCAAGTCCATTTAACCATCAATAGTGTGGTTATTTTTTGCTATATCCTACATCAGGGTCAAGCTTTCATCAAGTGCATTTAACCATCAATAGTGTGGTTATTTTTTGGCCATATACTACATCTGGTGCAGGCTGAGCCTGTGTCACCCAAGTGCATTTAACCAAAATTAGTGGTTTCTGCTGTATCAGGCCTACTTTAAATCTATCCCTAAAAGGGTATATTAGATTCAAGGTGCTGATAGGGTCATTCTGAAAAACTTAACACACACGCTACAGTGCAGATCCAAGTCTAATTCTGTGATTAAAGGTATATCTGTAACCCAGCGCCTAAAAAATAGGCCTCACATTTATATTCAGCTAAATCTGTCATTACTGGTGTGCCTGTATTAGTGTAATACGGTACCTAAATAGATAGCCAGACAGTGTTAGGTTAGGGTTAGAATTTCTTGATTTATTCATCCAAGTAGAGGATACAAAATTAATATGCAGTACTTACAATAAAGGAATTCAAGAGGGGCCTGGATGTATTTCTGGAGTGTAATAATATTACAGGCTATAGCTACTAGAGAGGGGTCGTTGATCCAGGGAGTTATTCTGATGCCTGATTGGAGTCGGGAAGGAATTTTTTATTCCCCTAAAGTGGGGAAAATTGGCTTCTACCTCACAGGTTTTTTTTGCCTTCCTCTGGATCAACTTGCAGGATGACAGGCCGAACTGGATGGACAAATGTCTTTTTTCGGCCTTATGTACTATGTTACTATGTTACTATGTTACTTATCAAAAACCGATAATGAAAAATAACCATATCCTATTCTCCAGCTGCCATCTCCCACAATGGCTAACCAATATTCCAACCAATCAATTCAGAAGATTAAAAAGAAATTGCACCATCAACACTAAATTCGAAGAAGAAGCCACCCAAATGAAAGAGAAATTTGTAAGCAAAAAATACCCAGATAAACTATTAGACAACGCATTAAACAAAGTTACAAAAATGGACAGACAGGAATTTTTTAAAGAAAAAGAAGAAACAAACACACAACAAAAAGAAGAAGCAAGATTAATTCTACCCTACAATGCCCAACATAAAATCATCGCCAAAATCATTAACAGACACTGGCACCACCTACTTAAAGATAAAACCATAGATCCATTACTCAATACCACACCATCCATAGTCTACACCAAGGCCCCCAATCTAGGTTTAAAAATAGCTCCGACAGTAAAACAAAAAATAAAAAACATACAAAACACCTGGCTATCCATGAAGGGTTTCTTTAGATGTGGGCGATGCAGCAACTGTAAAGTGACAAATTTCCCCAAAAAAACTTTGCAAGTTTGTTCCACACAGAATTCATTCAAATTACAAATAGAAGAATGTATAACATGCAACACAACTGATGTCATATACTTACTGGAATGCCCATGCCGTAAACAATACATTGGAAGAACAAAAAGACAGTTGAAAAAAAGAATATCGGAGAATATAGCAAATATCAAAAAAGGATATGAACAACATACACTATCCAAACACTACAAAACACACCATAACAGTGACCCATCATCCCTCAAATTTACAGCATTCGAAAAAATGAATAAACCATGGAGAGGAGGAAACCACATAAACAATATGTCACGAAACGAATCCAAGAGAATTTACGAATTTGACACCTTAATACCTGCAGGTTTAAACGCTGAGCTAGAAATTTTTGGATTCTTATGATCTGGGGAGGTGCCTTTTTGGGAAAGAGAGATAGAGGTCAGGCTGTCTACCAGCACACCTATCTCCTTTCCTATTTAGGCCCCTCTCCCTTATACGGATCTCAATCCCCTAATTCCAATCAACAAAGGACGACAAACTACACAGAAACCGCAGAAGAAACCGCAAACAAATACTCAATGCGTTATAATGTAATAGAAAAGGTTTTCTAGAACTTACTGATGAGATACACAACTTAGGAATATATCCCATTAACAACTATTAAAACGAAAAGAAGAAAAGAAAAAAAAAATCTCCACTTTAAAACAAATTTGGATATCACAAAAAAATCAATATTTTTTTTAAAAAAAGACACAAAAATCGCACCATAAACGCAGGGACTGTGCGAATACCAACAATGGAGTAACACTCTCCCAAGACACATACACACACAGTTGATATAACCAGACCAACCCAAAACAAAAATAAGCAACAAAAATAAGGAAGAAAAAATAATAACACTAAATATCTACCAGGTTAAAAGTGAACTGAGACACTACAAAAAGAGAGACCACCATAAACATTATTCATATGAGGTCTAAATAACAAACCAACAGTAAAATGTGAAAAACATAATCTGTATTATAATTGTACCCCCAAAAAAGCACAAAAAAAACAACTCCCAAAAAAAACGCACCAAAACCGCACAACAAACTGCAAGCAATATGTAGCACTTCTCAGTAAAATAGAAAGACGTTTATGAGACTCAGAACACAGGAATATATTTTATTTACATCTACAATACAAAATATTCTCAATAGGACATATTACAAAATAGATCATAAAACAGAAAATGCGGACATACACTCATTTGGCTGTTTATTTAACCGCCGATAAAATCCAGTTCAGGATTTACAAATAACCCAACAAATTGAAGGCAACACCCCTTAAAGAAAACTGCACATAAAACCTCACTTGCTCCGGACATACCACAACTTGACCACTGAGGAAGGGACCATAAGTGTCCCGAAACGCGTCTGGTCTGAGGAACTAGTGAGGACTACAAGGAAAATAACTATTTGGAACTAAAAATCATTGGATGAAAAATACTCGCTACCGCGATATTCTTTTAAAATTCCCGCAGCTAAAAGGATTGGCCAATCAGAATCTAGACACCGTGTGACGTCAAGCCGCATCATCATCACGTGCAGCATCACATGGTAAGGCGAGAGATCACGTGGGACGCCACGCAGGTCCTTGCACAAAGGAAGAGACCGTAACAGATGAAGAGGGGTAAAGTAAAACATATTCTTTACTGTTCCTCCGCATTATAATATGCATTGCCACCAATAACGGCCATACGAAAGAACAATATTGGGAAAGTTTATAATAGACCTCAAGTATATTGAAAACCTGCTAAGAGAGTCGCTCTCTCTTTAAAAGGCGGGTGTTCCTACACTGAGAAACCCGGTGAACATAAGAAATACTACTGCTGCATTCACACCAGCAAGTATTTTTCAGTGTTTTAATATAGGAAGACCACTTATATGATATATGGTTCACGGTTTTAAACCTGCATGCTAACTAAATAATTTTTTGTTGTGCACAACATATTTTATCCAACTGAGCACTATCTCATGATTTCAATTCTTTTGCACAGCTTTTTTTGATTTATAATTTAATGGACTTTTTTTGCAACTATATTGCACACTTTTAAAAGAACATCACTACCTCACAAAAGAGAATCAACATACTTTGTTCGGTCTAAATCACCTATATTTCAGGATCCATTGAACAGACTCTTTGAACAATTTTTTGGACACCAGGGACAACTATATATTTTGTCCAACATCATCCATTGGAATATATACTTTTCCCAATAAGATTATACACTCAAGAACCCCTTGAGTTATCACTCCACTTTACCTTTTTATATACATTTTTATATATATTTTTATCTCATAATATCGCAAATTAAATATTTTAACTAGAAACAATAAATATTTCCAATTTAAACCAAATGAGAGTGTGCCATCGCAATTATTTTTTCCAATACAATATACCCTCACGGTTCTAGGTGTACCGGTGATTGAGCACTTCTATCCATATTGACCGACTGGTGAGCCTCAGTGATACCTCTATTCAGATAGTGTTAGGTGTCTGTAAAAAAAGGCCTGAATTTTAATTCAATACATTGGCCCGAATAATATTTTTCTTATTGTGGTGAACAGTAACAATGAGGAAAACATCTAGTAAGGGACGCGGACGTGGACATGGTCGGGGTGGTGTTAGTGGACCCTCTGGTGCTGGGAGAGGACGTGGCCGTTCTGCCACAGCCACACGTCCTAGTGTACCAACTACCTCAGGTCCCGGTAGCCGCCAGAATTTACAGCCATATTTGGTGGGGCCCAATGCCGTTCTAAGGATGGTAAGGCCTGAGCAGGTACAGGCATTAGTCAATTGGGTGGCCGACAGTGGATCCAGCACGTTCACATTATCTCCCACCCAGTCTTCTGCAGAAAGCGCACAGATGGCGCATGAAAACCAAGCCCATCAGTCTGTCACATCACCCCCATGCATATCAGGGAAACTGTCTGAGCCTCAAGTTATGCAGCAGTCTCTTATGCTGTTTGAAGACTCTCCTGGCAGGGTTTCCCAAGGGCATCCACCTAGCCCTTCAACAGGGGTGGAAGAGATAGAATGCACTAACGCACAACCACTTATGTTTCCTGATGATGAGGACATGGGAATACCACCTCAGCACGTCTCTGATGATGACGAAACACAGGTGCCAACTGCTGCGTCTTTCTGCAGTGTGCAGACTGAACAGGAGGTCAGCGATCAAGACTGGGTGGAAGACGATGCAGGGGACGATGAGGTCCTAGACCCCACATGGAATAAAGGTCGTGCCACTGACTTTCACAGTTCGGAGGTAGAGGCAGTGGTGAGACCGAGCCAACAGCGTAGCAAAAGAGGGAGCAGTGGGCAAAAGCAGAACACCCGCTGCCAAGAGACTCCGCCTGCTACTGACCGCCGCCATCTGGGACCGAGCACCCCAAAGGCAGCTTCAAGGAGTTCCCTGGCATGGCACTTCTTCAAACAATGTGCTGACGACAAGACCCGAGTGGTTTGCACGCTGTGCCATCAGAGCCTGAAGCGAGGCATTAACGTTCTGAACCTTAGCACAACCTGCATAACCAGGCACCTGCATGCAAAGCATGAACTGCAGTGGAGTAAACACCTTAAAAACAAGGAAGTCACTCAGGCTCCCCCTGCTACCTCTCTGCTGCTGCCGCCTCGGCCTCTTCTGCTGCTGCCGCCGCCTCGGCCTCTTCTGCTGCTGCTGCCGCCGCCTCGGCCTCTTCCTCCGCCTCTGGAGGAACGTTGGCATCTGCCGCCCAGCAAACATGGGATGTACCACCAACACCACCACCTGCGTCACCAAGCATCTCAACCATGTCACACGGCAGCGTTCAGCTCTCCATCTCACAAACATTTGAGAGAAAGTGTAAATTCCCACCTAGCCACCCTCGATCCCTGGCCCTGAATGCCAGCATTTCTAAACTACTGGCCTTCTCCAAGAGAGCCGTGCCTTCCCTGCACAACCAAGTATCCGATAAAAACAAGTGTGCACTGCGCAACGCCATCTGTGGCAAGGTCCACCTAACCACAGATACGTGGACCAGTAAGCACGGCCAGGGACGCTATATCTCCCTAACTGCACACTGGGTAAATGTAGTGGCGGCTGGGCCCCAGGCGGAGAGCTGTTTGGCGCACGTCCTTCCGCCGCCAAGGATCGCAGGGCAACATTCTTTGCCTCCTGTCTCCTCCTCCTCCTCCTCAGCTTCCTCCTCCTCTTCTTCCACCTGCTCATCCAGTCAGCCACACACCTTCACCACCAACTTCAGCACAGCCCGGGGTAAACGTCAGCAGGCCGTTCTGAAACTCATATGTTTGGGGGACAGGCCCCACACCGCACAGGAGTTGTGGCGGGGTATAGAACAACAGACCGACGAGTGGTTGCTGCCGGTGAGCCTCAAGCCCGGCCTGGTGGTGTGCGATAATGGGCGAAATCTCGTTGCAGCTCTGGGACTAGCCGGTTTGACGCACATCCCTTGCCTGGCGCATGTGCTGAATTTGGTGGTGCAGAAGTTCATTCGCAACTACCCCGACATGTCAGAGCTGCTGCATAAAGTGCTGGCCGTCTGTTCGAGCTTCCGGCGTTCACACCCTGCCGCTGCTCGCCTGTCTAAGCTACAGCGTAACTTCGGCCTTCCCGCTCACCGCCTCATATGCGACGTGCCCACCAGGTGGAACTCCACCTTGCACATGCTGGACAGACTGTGCGAGCAGCAGCAGGCCATAGTGGAGTTTCAGCTGCAGCACGCACGGGTCAGTCGCACTGCGGATCAGCAACACTTCACCACCAATGACTGGGCCTCCATGCGAGACCTGTGTGCCCTGTTGCGCTGTTTCGAGTACTCCACCAACATGGCCAGTGGCGATGATGCCGTTATCAGCGTTACAATACCACTTCTATGTCTCCTTGAGAAAACACTTAGGGCGATGATGGAAGAGGAGGTGGCCCAGGAGGAAGAGGAGGAAGAGGGGTCATTTTTAGCACTTTCAGGCCAGTCTCTTCGAAGTGACTCAGAGGGAGGTTTTTTGCAACAGCAGAGGCCAGGTACAAATGTGGCCAGACAGGGCCCACTACTGGAGGACGAGGAGGACGAGGATGAGGAGAAGGTGGAGGTGGAGGAGGATGAGGATGAAGCAGGTTCACAGCGGGCTGGCACCCAACGCAGCTCGGGCCCATCACTGGTGCGTGGCTGGGGGGAAACACAGGACGATGACGATACGCCTCCCACAGAGGACAGCTTGTCCTTACCTCTGGGCAGCCTGGCACACATGAGCGACTACATGCTGCAGTGCCTGCGCAACGACAGCAGAGTTGCCCACATTTTAACGTGTGCGGACTATTGGGTTGCCACCCTGCTGGATCCACGGTACAAAGACAATGTGCCCACCTTACTTCCTGCACTGGAGCGTGATAGGAAGATGCGCGAGTACAAGCGCACGTTGGTAGACGCGCTACTGAGAGCATTCCCAAATTTCACAGGGGAACAAGTGGAAGCCCAAGGCGAAGGCAGAGGAGGAGCAAGAGGTCGCCAACGCAGCTGTGTCACGGCCAGCTCCTCTGAGGGCAGGGTTAGCATGGCAGAGATGTGGAAAAGTTTTGTCACCACGCCACAGCTAACTGCACTACCACCTGATACGGAACGTGTTAGCAGGAGGCAACATTTCACTAACATGGTGGAACAGTACCTGTGCACACCCCTCCACGTACTGACTGAAGGTTCGGCCCCATTCAACTTCTGGGTCTCCAAATTGTCCACGTGGCCAGAGCTAGCCTTTTATGCCTTGGAGGTGCTGGCCTGCCCGGCGGCCAGCGTTTTGTCTGAACGTGTATTCAGCACGGCAGGGGGCGTCATTACAGACAAACGCAGCCGCCTGTCTACAGCCAATGTGGACAAGCTGACGTTCATAAAAATGAACCAGGCATGGATCCCACAGGACCTGTCCATCCCTTGTGCAGATTAGATATTAACTACCTCCCCTTAACAATATATTATTCTACTCAAGGGCACTTCCTCATTCAATCCTATTTTTTAATTTTCATTTTACCATTATATTGCGGGGCAACCCAAAGTTGAATGAACCTCTCCTCTGTCTGGGTGCCGGGGCCTAAATATGTGACAGTGGCCTGTTCCAGTGGTGGGTGACGTGAAGCCTGATTCTCTGCTATGACATTAAGACTGATTCTGCGCTGACATAAGGCCAGATTCTCTGTTACGGGACCTCTCTCCTCTGTCTGGGCCTAAATATGTGACAGTGGCCTGTTCCAGTGGTGGGTGACGTGAAGCCTGATTCTCTGCTGACATGAAGCCTGAATCTCTGTTACGGGACCTCTCTCCTCTGCCTGGGTGCCGGGGCCTAAATATGTGACAGTGGCCTGTTCCAGTGGTGGGTGACGTGAAGCCTGATTCTCTGCTATGACATGAAGACTGATTCTGCGCTGACATAAGGCCAGATTCTCTGTTACGGGACCTCTCTCCTCTGCCTGGGCCTAAATATGTGACAGTGGCCTGTTCCAGTGGTGGGTGACGTGAAGCCTGATTCTCTGCTATGACATGAAGACTGATTCTGTGCTGACATGAAGCCAGATTCTCTGTTACGCGACCTCTCTCCTCTGCCTGGGTGCCTGGGCCTAAATATGTGACAGTGGCCTGTTCCAGTGGTTGGTGACATGAAGACTGATTCTCTGCTATGACATGAAGACTGATTCTCTGCTGACATGAAGCCAGATTCTCTGCTATGGCATGAAGAGACTGATTCTCTGCTGACGTGAAGCCAGATTCTCTGCTATGGGACCTCTCTCCAATTGATATTGGTTAATTTTTATTTTTTTTATTTTTATTTTAATTCATTTCCCTATCCACATTTGTTTGCAGGGGATTTACCTACATGTTGCTGCCTTTTGCAGCCCTCTAGCTCTTTCCTGGGCTGTTTTACAGCCTTTTTAGTGCCGAAAAGTTTGGGTCCCCATTGACTTCAATGGGGTTCGGGTTCGGGACGAAGTTCGGGTCGGGTTCGGATCCCGAACCCGAACATTTCCGGGAAGTTCGGCCGAACTTCTCGAACCCGAACATCCAGGTGTTCGCTCAACTCTAACCATGACTAAGAACACCATCGTTCGAAACGCGTAGATCTTGGGGATAAAGTGGGAGCCAGTGTCACTGTTTGCTGTATCCACCTGTATTTTGGTGACGAATAAAGACCGGGATTTTTCACTACGTCCATTCTGGTGCTGGAGCTTTTTTCTATCTTGTGCATTACTTCTGAGGACTGGCTTGAGTCCGCCCCGTGCACCGTCATACAGGATAAGAAGGTGAGCTGGCTGTAACTTTTCTACTACGTATTGCAACAAGCGCTCGTGCTCACCTGATCCTGAATTCTAACAGCATATATCTTACTTGGATTGATATTATATCCCGCAATTAAACAGCACAGTGTGAACGCTGACCAACGATATCCCAAGCCAAACATGGCTTTTGCTGCATGTACTGACCGCAAATCCAAAGCGGATAAAGTCTTCTCAACACATGAGCTAATACTAAGTGACGAGAGTGGCATGAAACTCCAGCTGCAGGAATTGGAGAGACTTTTAACACACGAGATTAAAATCTGGTGGGACCATACCACCTTGATAAAATACGTGGAAAAAGAAATGATACCACGAGGTCTGAGATTAAAAAAGGTCCCAACCACGATATTCTCGCATTCATTTGTTTCCAGCTGGAATAAAGTATTAAGTGACTGCTCATTACAACTGATGTCCTTGATTATAGAACATGAGGGTGAGAGACTCACTAATATACATACAGAAATGGATATATGCAAAACTGCTCTGGAGAAATATAAAACATGTGAAAATTTCTCCAAAAAAGAAGAAGAAATCATGATATCCATCAAGGAAATGGAGGTTAATATAATGGAGATGAAACAACGTAAATTCCAAAGGGACCTCTACGATTATAACAACAACCAAGTATACGAATGGGGGAGGAGAGAAAACCCACACAGCACGCCTAAATCCATTCTAAAAAAGAAATATACCAACAAAAAGTATACAAAAAATAAAAAATCCATTAAACAGGACTTACCGCGCAGAGTCAGTTTCAGCAATTCGGAACTTGAAACCTCTGAATCTTGTGAATCACTAGGAGAGGAAATTGTGAACGACCCACGAGCTCGGGACTCCCATCAGTCTAAACCATCCTATTATCACAAAAATAGAAACAACAGGGACAAACCTGAGCAGCCAAAAAACGACACAGAAGGGGGGGCCGCAAACATAAAAAGACCCCACCAGATGTCATCTCGTTTGCAGAACAAATGAGTGCTGGACACTTTGAGAATACTATGATTTTAGATGTTATCAATCTGTCTAGTCAGGAACTAACCACTGATGAAAAAAATGTACTTTCTTTGGGTTTGAACTTTGTGCCTAATACTAATTTTGATCCTTTTTCCACTATTATGCAAGTGAATAGATTCATCAGGAATCTTACATTGAGAAGATATTTTTCTGACTCTCCTCTTCCACATGGAGATCCAATGACAGATGAGGACAAACAAATAGATGACAACCTTTATACCAACTTGTCTTTTAAGGAACAACAATCCTTACTCTGTCTCATGGATCTTCATGTGGAAAATGAGGAATTATATAATCAAGACACACATCATAATTTTGCGACTCCTAACAAAAATTACTACCCCATCAAATTCCGCACTACCAGTATGGATATATTTCAGGAGGTAGTGGAAAAGGAATTACTTAAGGTACAAGATTCAATCCCCAATGCCAGAAAATATAATTTAAATACAGCACAGAAAATTGCATTAAAACAACTGGAAGATAATAAAGATCTCATAATCAAGATGGCGGACAAGGGAGGGTCTGTGGTGGTGTTGGACAGGACATGTTACCACTCACAGATGTTGGGGGTCCTGTCTGACACCACCACTTACCATATTTTGAAACATAATCCCCTTACAATATACAAAAAAGAACTAGTCCTCATCTTGAGTAAGGGTCTAGAGAAAGGACACATAACTCAGAAACAATTTGATTTCTTAAATGTGGAATATCCTGTTACTCCCACAATTCATGCTCTTCCCAAAATGCATAAAGGGGTTAACCCCCCACCATTACGCCCTATAGTGTCTGGCATCAGATCCTTGACGGAGAGGCTTAGTGAATGGCTAGATTCAGTGCTACAGCCTCTAGCTAAAAGAGCACCAGGGTATATCAGAGATACCACGAATGTACTGAAATATATGTACAACTGTACATGGTCAAAGGAATACACCGTGATTACACTGGATGTTGTAGCACTGTATCCTTCTATTCCCCATTCATATGCCCTCCTAGCATTGGAATACAATCTACATAAATACAGTGGTTACTCCGACATATTTATTGATTATGTGCTGGAGGTTACTTCTTATCTTTTAACACATTACTATTTTGTATTTGATGAGGTCTTTTATGTTCAGGTTTCGGGAGTTTCTATGGGAGCCAAATTCTCCCCGTCTTTGGCCAATATAGCCATGGCTTTCTGGGAAGAAAAATAAATTTTCTCAGTTGACAACTAGAGTTGAGCGAACACCTGGATGTTCGGGTTCGAGAAGTTCGGCCGAACTTCCCGGAAATGTTCGGGTTCGGGATCCGAACCCGACCCGAACTTCGTCCCGAACCCGAACCCCATTGAAGTCAATGGGGACCCGAACTTTTGGGCACTAAAAAGGCTGTAAAACAGCCCAGGAAAGAGCTAGAGGGCTGCAAAAGGCAGCTACATGTAGGTAAATCCCCCGCAAACAAATGTGGATAGGGAAATGGATTAAAATAAAAAAATAAAAAATAAAAATTAACCAATATCAATTGGAGAGAGGTCCCATAGCAGAGAATCTGGCTTCACGTCACCCACCACTGGAACAGTCCACTGTCACATATTTAGGCCCCGGCACCCAGGCAGAGGAGAGAGGTCGCGTAACAGAGAATCTGGCTTCATGTCAGCAGAGAATCAGTCTGCATGTCCTAGCAGAGAATCATGCTTTACGTCACCCAACACTGGAACAGTCCATTGTCAGATATTTAGGCCCAGGCACCCAGGCAGAGGAGAGAGGTCCCGTAACAGAGATTCAGGCTTCATGTCAGCAGAGAATCAGTCTGCATGTCCTAGCAGAGAATCATGCTTTACGTCACCCAACAGTGGAACAGTCCATTGTCAGATATTTAGGCCCAGGCACCCAGACAGAGGAGAGAGGTCCCGTAACAGAGAATCTGGCTTCATGTCAGCAGAGAATCAGTCTGCATGTCCTAGCAGAGAATCATGCTTTACGTCACCCAACACTGGAACAGTCCATTGTCAGATATATTTAGGCCCTGGCACCCAGGCAGAGGAGAGAGGTCCCGTAACAGAGATTCAGGCTTCATGTCAGCAGAGAATCAGTCTTCATGTCATAGCAGAGAATCAGGCTTCACGTCACCCACCACTGGAACAGGCCACTGTCACATATTTAGGCCCCGGCACCCAGACAGAGGAGAGAGGTCCCATAGCAGAGAATCAGGCTTCACGTCACCCACCACTGGAACATGCCACTGTCACACATTTAGGCCCCGGCACCCAGACAGAGGAGAGAGGTCCCGTAACAGAGAATCTGGCCTTATGTCAGCACAGAATCAGTCTTCATGTCATAGCAGAGAATCACGGCTTCACGTCACCCACCACTGGAACAGGCCACTGTCACACATTTAGGCCCCGGCACCCAGGCAGAGGAGAGAGGTCCTGTAACAGAGAATCTGGCTTATGTCAGCGCAGAATCAGGCTTCATGTCATAGCAGAGAATCAGGCTTCATGTCACCCACCACTGGAACAGGCCACTGTCAGATATTTTTAGGCCCCGGCACCCAGACAGAAGAGAGGTTCATTCAACTTTGGGTTGCCCCGCAATATAATGGTAAAATGAAAATAAAAAAAGGATTGAATGAGGAAGTGCCCTGGAGTACAATAATATATGGTTAAGGGGAGGTAGTTAATGTCTAATCTGCACAAGGGATGGACAGGTCCTGTGGGATCCATGCCTGGTACATTTTTATGAACGTCAGCTTGTCCACATTGGCTGTAGACAGGCGGCTGCGTTTGTCTGTAATGACGCCCCCTGCCGTGCTGAATACACGTTCAGACAAAACGCTGGCCGCCGGGCAGGCCAGCACCTCCAAGGCATAAAAGGCTAGCTCTGGCCACGTGGACAATTTGGAGACCCAGAAGTTGAATGGGGCCGAACCATCAGTCAGTACGTGGAGGGGTGTGCACAGGTACTGTTCCACCATGTTATTGAAATGTTGCCTCCTGCTAACACGTTCCGTATCAGGTGGTGGAGCAGTTAGCTGTGGCGTGTTGACAAAACTTTTCCACATCTCTGCCATGCTAACCCTGCCCTCAGAGGAGCTGGCCGTGACACAGCTGCGTTGGCGACCTCTTGCTCCTCCTCTGTCTTCGCCATGGGCTTCCACTTGTTCCCCTGTGACATTTGGGAATGCTCTCAGTAGCGCGTCTACCAACGTGCGCTTGTACTCGCGCATCTTCTTATCACGCTCCAGTGCAGGAAGTAAGGTGGGCACATTGTCTTTGTACCGTGGATCCAGCAGGGTGGCAACCCAATAGTCCGCACACGTTAAAATGTGGGCAACTCTGCAGTCGTTGCGCAGGCACTGCAGCATGTAGTCGCTCATGTGTGCCAGGCTGCCCAGAGGTAAGGACAAGCTGTCCTCTGTGGGAGGCGTATCGTCATCGTCCTGCGTTTCCCCCAGCCACGCACCAGTGATGGGCCCGAGCTGCGTTGGGTGCCAGCCCGCTGTGAACCTGATTCATCCTCATCCTCCTCCACCTCATCCTCGTCCTCCTCGTCGACCAGTAGTGGGCCCTGTCTGGCCACATTTGTACCTGGCCTCTGCTGTTGCAAAAAACCTCCCTCTGAGTCACTTCGAAGAGACTGGCCTGAAAGTGCTAAAAATGACCCCTCTTCCTCCTCCTCCTCCTCCTCCTGGGCCACCTCCTCTTCCATCATCGCCCTAAGTGTTTTCTCAAGGAGACATAGAAGTGGTATAGTAACGCTGAGAACGGCGTCATCGCCACTGGCCATGTTGGTGGAGTACTCGAAACAGCGCAACAGGGCACACAGGTCTCGCATGGAGGCCCAGTCATTGGTGGTGAAGTGTTGCTGTTCCGCAGAGCGACTCACCCGTGCGTGCTGCAGCTGAAACTCCACTATGGCCTGCTGCTGCTCGCACAGTCTGTCCAGCATGTGCAAGGTGGAGTTCCACCTGGTGGGCACGTCGCATATGAGGCGGTGAGCGAGAAGGCCGAAGTTACGCTGTAGCGCAGACAGGCGAGCAGCGGCAGGATGTGAACGCCGGAAGCGCGAACAGACGGCCCGCACTTTATGCAGCAGCTCTGACATGTCGGGGTAGTTGTGAATGAACTTCTGCACCACCAAATTCGGCACATGCGCCAGGCAAGGGATGTGCGTCAAACCGGCTAGTCCCAGAGCTGCAACGAGATTTCGCCCATTATCGCACACCACCAGGCCGGGCTTGAGGCTCACCGGCAGCAACCACTCGTCGGTCTGTTGTTCTATACCCCGCCACAACTCCTGTGCGGTGTGGGGCCTGTCCCCCAAACATATGAGTTTCAGAACGGCCTGCTGACGTTTACCCCGGGCTGTGCTGAAGTTGGTGGTGAAGGTGTGTGGCTGACTGGATGAGCAGGTGGAAGAAGAGGAGGAGGAAGCTGAGTAGGAGGAGGAGGAGGAGACAGGAGGCAAAGAATGTTGCCCTGCGATCCTTGGCGGCGGAAGGACGTGCGCCAAACAGCTCTCCGCCTGGGGCCCAGCCGCCACTACATTTACCCAGTGTGCAGTTAGGGAGATATAGCGTCCCTGGCCGTGCTTACTGGTCCACGTATCTGTGGTTAGGTGGACCTTGCCACAGATGGCGTTGCGCAGTGCACACTTGATTTTATCCGATACTTGGTTGTGCAGGGAAGGCACGGCTCTCTTGGAGAAGTAGTGACGGCTGGGAACAACATACTGTGCGACAGCAAGCGACATGAGCTGTTTGAAGCTGTCTGTGTCCACCAGCCTGAATGACAGCATTTCATAGGCCAGTAGTTTAGAAATGCTGGCATTCAGGGCCAGGGATCGAGGGTGGCTAGGTGGGAATTTACACTTTCTCTCAAATGTTTGTGAGATGGAGAGCTGAACGCTGCCGTGTGACATGGTTGAGATGCTTGGTGACGCAGGTGGTGGTGTTGGTGGTACATCCCATGTTTGCTGGGCGGCAGGTGCCAACGTTCCTCCAGAGGCGGAGGAAGAGGCCGAGGCGGCGGCAGCAGCAGAAGAGGCCGAGACGGCAGCAGCAGAAGAGGTAGCAGGGGGAGCCTGAGTGACTTCCTTGTTTTTAAGGTGTTTACTCCACTGCAGTTCATGCTTTGCATGCAGGTGCCTGGTCATGCAGGTTGTGCTAAGGTTCAGATTGTTAATGCCTCGCTTCAGGCTCTGATGGCACAGCGTGCAAACCACTCAGGTTTTGTCGTCAGCACATTGTTTGAAGAAGTGCCATACCAGGGAACTCCTTGAAGCTGCCTTTGGGGTGCTCGGTCCCAGATGGCGGCGGTAAGTAGCAGGCGGAGTCTCTTGGCAGCGGGTGTTCTGCTTTTGCCCACTGCTCCCTCTTTTGCTACGCTGTTGGCTCGGTCTCACCACTGCCTCTTCCTCCGAACTGTGAAAGTCAGTGGCACGACCTTCATTCCATGTGGGGTCTAGGACCTCATCGTCCCCTGCATCGTCTTCCACCCAGTCTTGATCCCTGACCTCCTGTTCAGTCTGCACACTGCAGAAAGACGCAGCAGTTGGCACCTGTGTTTCGTCATCATCAGAGACGTGCTGAGGTGGTATTCCCATGTCCTCATCATCAGGAAACATAAGTGGTTGTGCGTTAGTGCATTCTATCTCTTCCACACCTGGGGAAGGGCTAGGTGGATGCCCTTGGGAAACCCTGCCAGCAGAGTCTTCAAACAGCATAAGAGACTGCTGCATAACTTGAGGGTCAGACAGGTTCCCTGATATGCATGAGGGTGATGTGACAGACTGATGGGCTTGGTTTTCATGCGCCATCTGTGCGCTTTCTGCAGAAGACTGGGTGGGAGATAATGTGAACGTGCTGGATGCACTGTCGGCCACCCAATTGACTAATGCCTGTACCTGCTCAGGCCTTACCATCCTTTGAACGGCATTGGGCCCCACCAAATATCCCTGTAAATTCTGGCGGCTACTGGGACCTGAGGTAGTTGGTACACTAGGACGTGTGGCTGTGGCAGAACGGCCACGTCCTCTCCCAGCACCAGAGGGTCCACTAACACCACCACGACCATATCCGCGTCTGCGTCCCTTACTAGATGTTTTCCTCATTGTTACCGTTCACCACAATAAGAAAAATATTATTCGGGCCAATGTATTGAATTCAAAATCAGGCCTTTTTTTACAGACACCTAACACTATCTGGCTATCTATTTAGGTACTGTATTACACTAATACAGGCACAGCAGTAATGACAGATTTAGCTGAATACAAATTTGAGGCCTATTATTTAGGCGCTGGGTTACAGGTATACGTTTACGGACAGAATTAGACTTGGATCTGCACTGTAGCATGTGTGTGAAGTTCTTGAGAATGACCCTATCAGCACCTTGAATCTAATCTACCCTTTTAGGGATAGATTTAAAGTAGGCCTGATACAGCAGAAACCACTAATTTAGAGAATTGCAAAATTGGGAATTGTTTTTCAACCCAGAACAAAAACTGTGCTTTGACGGACACTAAATAACTTGACCAGCTAAAACAGTAATGACAGATTTGGATGAATATAAATGTGAGGCCTATTTTTTAGGCGCTGGGTGACAGGCTCAGCTTGCCCCTGATGTAGTATATGGCCAAAAAATAACCACACTATTGATGGTTAAATGTACTTGGTGGCAGCTTGTGCTGGCGCACCACAAGACACAAAATGGCCGCCGATCACCCCAGAAAAAAGTGACTGAAAAACGCTCGGGGCAGCCTAAAAACACTGAGCAATTGTTTAGCAGCAGTTCAATGATCCACAGCTGTAGATCGATCACTGAATGAAGTCTTTTGGAGGAGTTAATCTGCCTAATCTCGCCCTAACGTCGCAGCAGCAGCCTCTCCCTACACTTGTATCAGCAGAGTGACGTGCAGCGCTACGTGACTCCAGCTTATATAGAGGCTGGGTCACATGCTGCACTGGCCAATCACAGCCATGCCAATAGTAGGCATGGCTGTGATGGCCTCTTGGGGCAAGTAGTATGACGCTTGTCAAAAAGCGCCAAGAAAGCGCCGAACACCGAACTCGAACCCAGACTTTTATGAAAATGTTCGGGTTCGGGTCCGTGTCACGGTCACCCCAAAATTCGGTACGAACCCGAACTATACAGTTCGGGTTCGCTCATCCCTATTGACAACCCTTTTTCTGAGTATTTTGTCTGGTATGGCAGATACATCGACGATTTGCTCCTTATTTGGAGGGGTGATGTATCTGCCATACCGGACTTTACTCATTATTTAAATCTGAATACATATAATTTAACCTCCTCAGGACCGCCGTACGCAGGATTGCGTCTTTGCGGCGGCCCTGCTCTTCTGGGTGGACGCGCCGGCGCGTCCCCTCGCGAGACGCGAGATTTCCTGTGAACGCGCGCACACAGGCGCGCGCGCTCACAGGAACGGAAGGTAAGAGAGTTGACCTCCAGCCTGCCAGCGGCGATCGTTCGCTGGCAGGCTGGAGATGTGTTTTTTTTAACCCCTAACAGGTATATTAGACGCTGTTTTGATAACAGCGTCTAATATACCTGCTACCTGGTCCTCTGGTGGTCCCCTTTGTTTGGATCGACCACCAGAGGACACAGGTAGCTCAGTAAAGTCCCACCAAGCACCACTACACTACACTACACCCCCCCCGTCACTTATTAACCCCTTATTAGCCCCTGATCACCCCATATAGACTCCCTGATCACCCCCCTGTCATTGATTACACCCCTGTCATTGATCAACCCCCTGTAAAGCTCCATTCAGATGTCCGCATGATTTTTACGGATCCACTGATAGATGGATCGGATCCGCAAAACGCATACGGGCGTCTGAATGAAGCCTTACAGGGGCGTGATCAATGACTGTGGTGATCACCCCATATAGACTCCCTGATCACCCCCCTGTCATTGATTACCCCCCTGTCATTGATCACCCCCCTGTAAAGCTCCATTCAGATGTCCGCATGATTTTTACGGATCCACTGATAAATGGATCGGATCCGCAAAACGCATCCGGACGTCTGAATGAAGCATTACAGGGGCGTGATCAATGACTGTGGTGATCACTCCATATAGACTCCCTGATCACCCCCCTGTCATTGATTACCCCCCTGTCATTGATTACCCCCCTGTAAAGCTCCATTCAGATGTCCGCATGATTTTTACGGATGCACTGATAGATGGATCGGATCCGCAAAACGCATCCGGACGTCTGAATGAAGCCTTACAGAGGCATGATCAATGACTGTGGTTATCACCCCATATAGACTCCCTGATCACCCCCCTGTCATTGATTACCCCCCTGTAAAGCTCCATTCAGATGTCCGCATGATTTTTACGGATGCACTGATAGATGGATCGGATCCGCAAAACGCATCCGGACGTCTGAATGAAGCCTTACAGGGGCATGATCAATGACTGTGGTTATCACCCCATATAGACTCCCTGATCACCCCCCTGTCATTGATTACCCCCCTGTAAAGCTCCATTCAGATGTCCGTATGATTTTTACGGATCCACTGATAGATGGATCGGATCCGCAAAACACATACAGGCGTCTCCCTGGAGCCTTCCAGGGGGGGGTGATCAATGACTGTGGTGGTCACCCCATATAGACTCCCTGATCATCCCCCTGTCATTGATCACCCCCCCTGTCATTGATCACCCCCCCTGTCATGTTGCATTCAGATGTCCGTATGATTTTTACGGATCCACGGATACATGGATCGGATCCGCAAAACACATACGGACATCTGAATGGAGCCTTACAGGGGGGTGATCAATGACAGGGGGGTGATCACCCCATAAAGACTCTCTGATCACCCCCCTGTCATTGATCACCCCCCCCTGTCATTGATCACCCCCCCCTGTCATTGATCACCCCCCCCTGTCATGCTGCATTCAGATGTCCGTATGATTTTTACGGATCCACGGATACATGGATCGGATCCGCAAAACACATACGGACATCTGAATGGAGCCTTACAGGGGGGTGATCAATGACAGGGGGGTGATCACCCCATAAAGACTCTCTGATCACCCCCCTGTCATTGATCACCCCCCCTGTCATTGATCACCCCCCCTGTCATTGATCACCCCCCTGTCATTGATCACCCTCTGTAAGGCTCCATTCAGACATTTTTTTGGCCCAAGTTAGCGGAATTTTTTTTTTTTTTCTTACAAAGTCTCATATTCCACTAACTTGTGTCAAAAAATAAAATCTCACATGAACTCACCATACCCCTCACGGAATCCAAATGCGTAAAATTTTTTAGACATTTATATTCCAGACTTCTTCTCACGCTTTAGGGCCCCTAGAATGCCAGGGCAGTATAAATACCCCACATGTGACCCCATTTCGGAAAGAAGACACCCCCAGGTATTCCGTGAGGGGCATATTGAGTCCATGAAAGATTGAAATTTTTGTCCCAAGTTAGCGGAACGGGAGACTTTGTGAGAAAAAAAAAAATATCAATTTCTGCTAACTTGTGCCAAAAAAAATAAAAATTCTATGAACTCGTCATGCCCCTCATTGAATACCTTGGGGTGTCTTCTTTCCAAAATGGGGTCACATGTGGGGTATTTATACTGCCCTGGCATTCTAGGGGTCCTAAAGCGTGAGAAGAAGTCTGGGATCCAAATGTCTAAAAATGCCCTCATAAAATGAATGTGGGCCCCTTTGCGCATCTAGGCTGCAAAAAAGTGTCACACATGTGGTATCGCCGTACTCAGGAGAAGTTGGGGAATGTGTTTTGGGGTGTCATTTTACATATACCCATGCTGGGTGAGATAAATATCTTGGTCAAATGCCAACTTTGTATAAAAAAATGGGAAAAGTTGTCTTTTGCCGAGATATTTCTTTCACCCAGCATGGGTATATGTAAAAAGACACCCCAAAACACATTCCCCAACGTCTCCTGAGTACGGCGATACCACATGTGTGACACTTTTTTGCAGCCTAGGTGGGCAAAGGGGCCCACATTCCAAAGAGCACCTTTCGGATTTCACAGGTCATTTACCTACTTACCACACATTTGGGCCCCTGGAAAATGCCAGGGCAGTATAACTACCCCACAAGTGACCCCATTTTGGAAAGAAGACACCCCAAGGTATTCCGTGAGGGGCATGGCGAGTTCCTAGAATTTTTTATTTTTTGTCACAAGTTAGTGGAAAATGATGATTTTTTTTTTTTTTTTTTCATACAAAGTCTCATATTCCACTAACTTGTGACAAAAAATAAAAACTTCCATGAACTCACTATGCCCATCAGCGAATACCTTGGGGTCTCTTCTTTCCAAAATGGGGTCACTTGTGGGGTAGTTATACTGCCCTGGCATTCTAGGGGCCCAAATGTGTGGTAAGGAGTTTGAAATCAAATTCTGTAAAAAATGACCTGTGAAATCTGAAAGGTGCTCTTTGGAATATGGGCCCCTTTGCCCACCTAGGCTGCAAAAAAGTGTCACACATCTGGTATCTCCGTACTCAGGAGAAGTTGGGGAATATGTTTTGGGGTGTCATTTTACATATACCCCTGCTGGGTGAGAGAAATATCTTGGCAAAAGACAACTTTTCCCATTTTTTTATACAAAGTTGGCATTTGACCAAGATATTTATCTCACCCAGCATGGGTATATGTAAAAAGACACCCCAAAACACATTCCTCAACTTCTCCTGAATACAGAGATACCAGATGTGTGACACTTTTTTGCAGCCTAGGTGGGCAAAGGGGCCCACATTCCAAAG